>NW_026732017.1:0-169678 GCF_028476545.2 Physella acuta
ATATACGTGGGTCACAGAGTCACGGATACAGATATACGCTTCTGCATCTGCTTCCGGGTTCAAAAGGGTAAATACTTGTATAACGTTAAATAGCATAGATGAGTCCAAAACCTTTAATTTTCCGATATATGTTTTGATTTTTTAGAAATGTCTGTATTTTCCGAAATATTTGTACAAGCAACATAGCATAAAAACATCCAACGTAATGCATCTTAAAGCGAAAAAAAAAACCTTGGAAAAAAAAAACAACTTCGGATTGACGTACCCTCATCTTTAGCCGTAAATCAAAGCACAGTGATCTGAACAGGCCGTAATGGAGGCACTTTGAACCGGGCACAGATTAATGTTTGTTATTTCAGAATGAAGACTCCGCGAATGACAGGGCGGTATCGATTCTGTCAATTGATCCAAGAGATTTAACACCACCGTAGAGAACTACCAGGTTTGTATTCGATTTTTTTTATTGGGCGGTAATGATACTTGCATGTTATTGAGAGTGACAGGACTGGGGACTGGGGACGGGGGGGGGGGGGGGGGTCGGGAGAAGATGGGTGGGTGTAAAACGAGATGGTAGGGTCGGCGAGGGGAAAACCGTGAACGATCCGTTAAAATGTGTTACGGATACTTTACTTGGATTAGCCGCTATCTTTTCCGGTTTGACTTTTTTACGTTGATTTTTTGCGTTGATTTTGTACGGTATAATTTCGATTGTTTCTCGAAATTTCTTTCGGATACTGTAGTGGATTAGCTTTTTTATATTTTCCGGTTTAACTTTTTATGTTGACTATCGGTATTTATTCTGTACTTTATAATTCCGATTGTCTTCCTCAATGTACAATTATGTTTTTCTAGACCGCCATGTCTAGACAAAACTTTCTTCAAGGAACTATGCATGGAAAAGTAAAAAAATAAAAATAAATAAATAAATAAATCCTAGGGCAGATGAGGCTTGATGTCTTGAGACAAAATCTATCTAGGAGAGAAATCTTCCAAATCAAACAACTGCTGGGGTCGGCGTGGTCGAGTCGGTAAAGCTCATTTTATAGTTGCTAAACCGAAAAGTCTCGAGTTTGAACTCTCGGGCAGATGAGGCTCGTTAAATGGGGACAGCCACTCTTCTAGGAGAGACAATTCCAAAATTAAACAACTGCTGCCTTGTAGTTTGTTTTTGGTTGGACAAAGGCTATGGAAGCAAACCCAAAAAGAAAAGCTGACTGAAATCGGAGTCAATGGCCTCAATGGCGCATAACAAGTTGACGCGTATACTTAACTGTGTTGTAGGGGATCCCTTCTAACATTAAAATTAACAACGAAGAAGAAGAAGAAACAACTGCTGGTTTGAAGTTTGTTCTTGGGTGGACAAAGGCTATGGAAGCAAATCCCGAAAGATAAGATTTCTGAAAACTATATGGCTTATTACGAGATGATACGTAATACTTAATTGTGTTGGAGGGAATCCCTCCCAACTTTATAATAAAGAACAAAGAAGAAATGAGAAAACAACACCAGAGAATGGACAGGCTTGACACATGTAGAGGCACCGAGGTAAGCATTAATTAATATGGTTTAATAAATCAGAAGGACACCCAGATGTGCCCTAAAGCTCTTATTAGACTACTGGATGGAAGAAGAAGAAGATCTGGATTGTCACTGTAATTTTGTCACGTGTGCATCATGCAGGTATTATATAACCAAGAAGAGGTTGAGCGGCTGTTTATTACAGTTTTTTTGGTGTATTAAAGTGTACGAGCCGGCCCGCGGCATAACATACGCCGCTATTTAGTTGTTTCTAATTTTCAATAATTCATAATTTGTGGAATTCGACAGTACCAACGCTGACACTGAAAATATTTCTTTAAAACACTATAAGTAGCTCGTTAAGGACCATAACCCCCCCCCCCTTCCTTCCCCCCCCCCCCCCTCCCCCCCCCCTACGTTTAAAATCGTTGGCTCTGCTTGTAAACATTTAGAGTGAACACAGCTCACTAAAATCATGTAGGGGTGGGGAGGTAGGGAGAGCGTTTGCAGCTTGTTTTCTAACGGCTCGAAGAGGAGAATTATATATATAGATTATGAGGGTACGTTGTCTCAGAGGAATTTTATGGATTTGTTTTTCTTTTCTTTATCCTTATATATTAAAAAAACACCTGTGATTTGCAATGGTTGAATTGATAAGTTGATGCAAATAGTTGAAACAATCCCCCAAGTAATTGCATTCATTTTTAAATTAATTTTGCCTCTGGCATGTAATTAACAGGGGTAATTTGCCTTGCCATGCTCGCTTTAGTATTACAGGTTTCATCATTCAATATTTTTTTTTAAATATAATTAAAAACTGTAAATGTCCAGTTGTACGCTATACATCGTGTGCACATTTGTCAATTAAAAATCGTTCTACAAAATTAGGATTACGACCTAGGTAAGAGTTAGGATTGCTGCTAATGTTAGATTAATCAAATGGCAAACGATTACGATTAGGATAAACTGATTGTTGTAATTGACTCTACGATTACGGTCAAGATGAACTGATTGTTGTAATCGACTCTACGATAAGGATTAAGATGAACTGCTTGTTGTATTCGACTCTACGATTGCGGTCAAAATGAACTGATTGTTGTAATCGACTCTACGATAAGGATTATGATGAACTGCTTGATGTATTCGACTCTACGATTACGGTCAAAATGAACTGATTGTTGTAATCGACTCTACGATAAGGATTAGGATGAACTGCTTGATGTATTCGACTCTACGATTACTGTCAAGATGAAATGATTGTTGTAATCGACTCTACGATAAGGATATCGCTAATTAATGACTTTTTAAAGAAGAAAATATACACTGATACAGAAGACAGTGTTAAATATTAAAAGTAAAAGCTAGGAAATTTTTTAAATGTACAAATAATTTCCAACGGATCTTATACATGTTGTAAAGTGGCTGACTACACTATCGTTATTTGTTAAAACGTTCACTATTGCGGTATACATATTATAGTGTGTAAAATAACATAAGGCTATTGCAAATACAGAACAAACGATTAATTTCCGCTGTGGATTAAATACAAATAACAAGCTCGGCCTTTGCTGTTAAACAACTAAAGTCGTGTTATCTTTTAGAAAAAATATGTAATACCTTTTTCAAAAAATAAACCAACATATACATTACATTAAAACGTTTAAAAATTATTTAAGTATACATTTGCAAGGACACAGATATTAAATATTATAACTAAATAATTTGCTCTCACGTATAACAACTATAACTGAACTGGAAAAAATGTTTTACAATGAACTTAGTTATTTCCCATTACAGTACTTGTAAAAAAAAAAATTAAAAAACAGGGGAGGCTGTCTATCCAGGAAGTTATAAAAAGTATATAAAAATTAAAAAAAAAAAACAATTAAAAATGTCCTTACATGTATGTCAGCATATTATTTTATTTAAATATATGTTTTAAAACTATTGACAGTTAAAGGAAAAGATTTTATATTTTCACAACAGAATTTATTTATAATATAATTTTAGTTAAAATTAGAAACCTTTACTTTATAAAATAATTTAATAATATTTATAAAAAAGTTGTTTCATTTATTTCGTTCAGTACCCTGAAAATAGACAAAGTTTATTTTACTAGGCCTAATGTTCCAACGACCCCACCACCCACCCCAACATCAATTTCGAATATCTATTCATTTACTTATTTAAAATTCTAAATCTTGCTTCTTTCCCCCTAATCTTTCACACAGCAACCTTTTGAAAACTCAACGTGACCAGTCTATAAATAAACACTCTTTCAACTGGTCAACATATTTTGTTTCACTACATCATAGAAAATGCTCCACTGTCCAATTGACTCTCTCCAATCCCCCCCCCCCCCCGTCTTTGAACAATTTCCTGTCCACTCCCCACCCGGACTCCTGGCGTTTTCAATTGACCTTCACTCCTTTTACTGTTGTCCCTTTCAATCCTAATATATAAAGGGCCATGTGCGCACTTCTCTCTCTCTCTTTCTGTCTCTCTCTCTCTCTCTCTCTCTCTCTCCCTGTCGCAAAAATATTTTCGCAGGATATCAAATCAGAATCTTCAGCGATATATGGATAACTTGATACTGACTTTAGTTGAAAATAATATGTTAGATGTTTTAAATGTAAAAACACAATTTTATTTAAAGAAGAAACATAGATATAAAGACATATTCGAATGTAGAAAAACAGTTTTAATTATGCAACCGGAAAAGTGTTTAAAGTTGGGACAAGAACCCCGAAATCGATGACGTCCCACATATCATATGTTTGAAGTACGGAGAGTACTCAAAACCAATGGCGTCATCTTCCAATTTTAGAATACGAAGAAATGAACTATTTCGTTAAAATTTGATTTAGATCTATAGATTTACTTAACCAGACGTAATTTATGAAATCTATACAATTTCCTCGACCAAAACTAAGACAGTTTACTTTAAAAAGCAACATAAATACCATTGAAAAGTTGGGGTTTTTAATGTGTGCATTTATTATGGTGTTGTGTTGACTAATTATGTATATAATTTGGTTTTATTTTTTCTAATAGGTATTAGTGGCCTATGTTATTTTAAATGTGTCGGACTTTTAGCTATTAAGTTATTTCTTTGCATTGTCACTAATATCGTTAAACCTGTAGTAAAGCACATTGCTTTTTGACCAATAACTATTTTATAAAATATTTTTCTAAAAAATGTATAACATCAAAAATATATAGACCTATAATTCACGTGTAACGGGTACCGACGGCTAGTTTTGTATAATCACATACATGACATCATGTAAATATTCATTATGTACATTTGCAAAATCTTTCGTTTTCATTTGATGTTCGAAATTATGTAAAGAATTTGATGTTGATGTATCCTACTTGTTTTACATTGCAAATAAAAGTATTAAAAAAAATTTCACCAATTTAACACTTTGGCAGAATATTACTGCTTTCTCTATCTGCAATCATGTATTAATGTTGTTAGTAGTGACAATCCTCTTTACTGTACACATCAGTTCTACTGTAAATAATGTTGTAACTTGTTTTATTGTAAATAAAATTATTCGAAATAAAAAAAATAGGCATAACGAAGATATAAATTATTAAAAATTATTAACCCCTGCATCAATTAATGCACCCCAACCCCTAACAAACGAACAAAAATAAAAGTCAAATCCATCACCGTTTGCGCTTTTGTATTTCTTCCGAATCGAGTCTTGTCCAGTTTTTCTTCACTGTTTGGCTTTGTTTTTTTTTTTTTCAGTGCACCCAATGTTCAGTATGCGGCGGAGACTTTCGTTAATGAAAGTCTGAAGTATGTTGTTGTTAGCGTGTGCTCCATTCAGAACCATAGAGGAAAACATTGTGTTATATCACAGCCTTTTATCTAGTTTGCAGGTATAAAAACAGTAGCTACATTTTCACTAAATACTCTATCATAACCCCATCAACTTTAGGCTTGGGCTAAATATACTCCAGTTCCCGGAATCGAATTGTGACTCTTTCACCAGTGGCGTAGCGAGGGGAGGGTGGGTGTGACAGCCGCCCCGGACGCGTACCCTTAGGGAGCTACGAAAGATTAAAATCTCATTTTTAGCTGGGCTATAAATTATACACACATTTAACAGTGTAGATGGCTGCATGGCTTTAGACCAGGGGTCTCCAAACTACGGCCCGCGGGCCGGATGCGGCCCGCGAAGTCCTCTCATCCGGCCCGCTGAGATCTTTTTGTCCAAGGAAAAATCGTTCCTTTAATGATGGCTGAGGAACTTTGCCTAGAAAAATCAAAGAAGAAACTGGCTCCCGAACTGAAATTTGATAGTTAATGCGGCCCTCGGACTGATAAGTTTGGAGACCCCTGCTTTAGAGAATAATTTTACTTTTTCTACTTCAATTGTGCTGTAGGCCTACCACAAGAAAACCCTCTACTGTATAATGACTGATAAAAAGTACCACTAACCTATTCAACTTGGTTAGGGGGGGGGGGGGCTTTTTCACTAACTTAAATAACTACATTTATACATGGGCGGGGGCAGGGTGGGCAAAATTGATAATTTGCCGTGGGCGCCGAAATGGGTCTTTACGCTTCTGTCTTTCACTGTCTGACTTTAATTTCAATCCTTTCCTAAATGTTAAAGGCCTTTAAAAATGCATTGCGGTGTTGTTGTATTAAAACATAATTTGTATACACCAGAGGCGTACCGAGGGGGGGGGGGGGGGGGGGGGCGGGGGGTGCGGACCGCACCGGGTGACACCATTTAGGAGGATGACACCAAGGCAAAAAATAGCAAAATATATAGAGAAAAACTTGAGGGGGGTGCAAATCGAAAGTTTGAGGGGGGGGGGGTGCAAATCGCGAAAAATTGTCACCGGGAAGGGTCGCTACGCCTTTTTTGGGGGGGGGGGGGGTGACACCATTAAGTGCCGCACCGGGTGACACCCGTCCTCGCTACGCCACTGGTATACACACTAAGAAATATAATAAAATATTATCTACATTTATTATTTAAGAAAAATCGTATTATAATATTTTAAAATTGAGTAAGCATTTATTATTCTTGATGTAAAAATAGCATTTAACAAGACACATAGGTTTTCTAAACAAAATAAAAATATTCCACTTTTTTTTGTTTATTTTTAAAGTTAGATTTAAGGAAAAGTTTCATTTTCTATGAAATGCGTGACAAAGGATATAGGTAAGTAAATCATATAGAAGGGGATTGTGAGGAGGAGAGCGGGGAGGACAGGAAGTGATTTGACCTGAAGATCTCGAGTTGAAATTAAGTCTAAATTTAGAACATAGTTCTTCTCGTCTATTTTGATTCGATGCAAGGGGGGGGGGGGGGGCTGTATGAAGAAACGAGGGTAGTCGGGTCTTATTAGGTGAACTTGAAAACCCGCCTGGGGAGGTAATCATAAACTTTGTCTGAAGGGTTACAAAATGGGGAAAGGGAAGATACTCTTTTTTTTTCCTCGGTGAATTTATTTACGTTTTATAATTGATAAACATCGACGGGTCTTAACAAAATTTATGTTGTGAATCAACTTGTCCAATGTGAAATATACATTCTCAAGCACGTCCTAAGACTTGTTTATTGGTGGTTTAAAATACATGGTCAAAACGTAAAAAAAAAAGAAGAAAAAAATAGGTAATACGATAATGTACAAGTCAGCTTATACGCTACACGGAAATAAAACCTCTATATATATAATTCTCTTCTGGGAGCCGTTAGAAAACAAGCTGCAAGCGCCTCCTTGCAGTCCCCTCTCTTCCTCTCTATCACTATCATTACCACCCACACCCCACCCCCACATTGTCTGGTGAGCTGTGGTCACTCTAAATGTTTACAAATCGTAGAGCCGGGTTTAGTGACGGTATTAGGGGCAGAAAATTTAGTTTGAAACAATTTTAAACTTACAGGAGGTTACTAAGAGGAGGCTGCTTTCACGGGGGGGGGGGGGGGGGGGGTGTAGGGTAGGGGTTGGGGGAAAAGGGGGGGGGGGTTAGTGTTTTAAAGCAAATATTTTCAGTGGCAGCATTGGTACTGTCGAATTCATAAATTATGAATTACTGAAAAGTAGAAAATAAAATAACTAAATAGCGGCGTATGATACGCTGCGGGTCGGCTCGTAGATTATATTCACAACCACATATAGCGTTACATCTTGTAAAATATTCGTGTACGATAAATTACTTTTGTAATGTCTTTTTTATAGAACTGATGTATATCTTCCATACATTCGTATTTGCTGGTTATAAACGTTGCTTTTGAATTCATTTACATACACACACACTCCATTTTCGTGTAAGCGGCCAGATCCACTTTAGGACAGTAGTTTCTTTAGTTTTTAGCACAACAGCCATTAAATAATTGGATATATATATATATATATATATATATATATATATATATATATATATATATATATATATATATATATATATATATATATATATAAACGATATTAAACAATCTAATGCGTGAATGTATGTGACAAAGTGAGGGGGGGGGGGGAGGTGGATAGGTATAGAACGTCTTACGTTACACTTCTGCAAAGTAAGGCAATGATGTTAGAAACTGGATTTTAGCCGTTATTTCGCGTCTTAAGCAACTGTTGTATTATTATTTTATTTTTTATTTTTTTATTTTTAATTAATGTATTTTTGTATGTAAAGAAATGGAAGCTTCAAACGAAGCGCAGGCATGTCGTTATGTTACGCGGAGAGGGGGACGGGTTGTCTGAGTTTTTGTGACGAGATGTGACGTTAGGTAGAAAGGAGGGTAATAATCGTCAAAGTTTGACGTCATGCAGAGGCGTAGCGAGGGGGTGGGGGGCGGGGGGTGCGGACCGCACCGGATGACACCATTTAGGGGATGACACCAAGGCAAAAAATAGCAAAATATAAAAAAAACTTGAGGGGGTGCAAATCGACAGTTTGGGGGGGGGGGGGGCAAATCGAAAGTTTGAAAGTTTGTCCCTGGGAAGGGTCGCTACGCCTCTGGGGGGGGGGGGTGACACCATTTAGTGCCGCACCGGGTGACACCCGACCTCGCTACGCCACTGACGTCATGTATGGATAAACATTTAAAGTTTGTAATATTTTTATCTTCTTCTGCCTCACACTTGCCATTTCAAGCAGCAGGTTGTCTTGTCACCTTGTTCGCACATGTTTTACAATTTTCAATATCGGTTTGTGGATACTGATGAATATATATTTACGATAATATTTATCGCTCACTAGTACTGGTACTTAGTATATTCATTAAAGTTATACGCAAAATACAAAACACTAACTTTGATTTGATCATTCAGGGGACGGCGTGGTCGAGTCGGTAAAGCTCATGGTTGCTAAACCGAAAAGTCTCGAGCTCGAACCCTCGGGCAGATGAGGCTCGTTAGCTGGGGACAGTAACTCTTCTAGGAGAGACAACTCCAAAATTAAACAACTACTGCCTTGTAGTTTGTTCTTGGTTGGACAAAGGCTATGGAAGCAAATCCAAAAAGAAAAGCAGGCTGAAATCGGAGTCAATGGCCTCAATGGCGCAAAACCAGTTGACACGTAACGCTTAATTGTGTTGGAGGCGTGGTCGAGTCGGCAAAAAGCTCATGGTTGATACATTCGAACAGTCTCGAGTTCAAACCCACTGGCAGATAAATCTCGATCCCCTTCAACACTAATTTTTAAGAACGAAGAAGAAGAAGATTTGATCATTCAAGAAATAGTAATTTCTTTTTTTTTAATTTTTAATTTTTAATTAAAAAAAAAACATTTATTTTCAATTAAAATATTCAACATCAAACATGTGTGTGAAAGCGATTGTCAGTGGTAACATGTATACTTTGTTGAATAGTCAGAAACATAGTTTTCATCACATTTTGTACATTAATAAACCGGGAGTGATCTCCCCTAAACTTTCTCGAATATTCTTATATAAAACAATAGGGGATGGGAACTCGGGCTATAGACATGATTTTTAATCCATTTTAAATACTTAAAGTTTTAAAAATAGAATAAAATCTCGTAGACAAAAGAATTGCACACCAAGTGAACGCCAAATAAAAAAGTGCATAATGTGCGCAATATTATAAGTACATTAAAATCGGAAGTAGCGTAAATTACTACTTCCGGTCAACCGAAATTACTCAAAATTTAACAGAAGGTAGAAAATTAGATTTTTTACTCACATGTGAAATTTCATTTATCTATCTGAAATAGTACTCAAGTTATAGGCTTTTGGAAAATTCAAAGTAGAAAAAGTACCACTTCCGGTTATCAAAAATCGCTCAAAAGTTGATACGGATCTACGATTTTGATAAAATACTTATATATGAAATTTCATCAACCTAGCTTTAATGGTACTAAAGTAATCGTGTTTACACACAGACACACACACAGACACACAGACATACGGACAGTATTGCAAAGCCCAGTTTTTCTGACTGGATTACTCTTAAAACCTCTTGATTTTGATAAAGCTGGATTGATAATTTTTGCCCGATTAAAATAATTCCTCTATACTTCGGATGTGATGAAGGACTGAGGTGTAATACGGTGAAAATTGTTAAAATTTCAAGTGATTTTTGTGCACGATTACAATACTTTCTCTATACTTCGTATATACGAGAAAGTAAAAATACAAGAAGAAAAGTAAAAAACGAACAAACGAATGGGAGATAATGTTGGGATGGGTGGGGGTGGGGGGTGCAAGATAATGTCGTTGGAGCAGGTAGAATGGTCATGAGCAGGGGCGGAAGTGCAGTACCACCGGGGGGGGGGGGGGTGGCAGGCCGTTTAGGGGCCCACAGCCGGTCAAATTCATGTTTTTTTTATATTGCAAGTTAATTATAAGCCTCCTTTAGTTAATCTACTTTGACAACATATTCTTTCATGGCATCATCCTTTGTTTTACCTTTTAACGCATTCCATGCATCCAATTTTGCCTTGCCTTTCCTATCAAACAAACCTGGTCTGTCTGTAAGACAATCACCAACTGTACCTTGCTTATATAGTCCATAAATGGCAAGTTTCTCATTATTAGTCGGGTCACTTGTAAGTTTTGTGACTTCTTCAGCAACTTTAAACTGCTGTTCTATTTTAGACATGGTATTATTTTCAGTATTTTTAGTTTCTTCATAAAGAGGATAACGTCGAATGTAGCAAAACATGGAGCAAGTTGTAAGCTTCCAAAGTGTACTATTACTGTGTTAGATACAACTATTACTTGTTGATTTTAACTGGATCAAAATAAAAATTAACGCCTCTGTAATTATAAACATTCCAGATGTTTTTATACGGGAAATGTATTATTCATTTTAATTATTTAAAAAAACAATTTTATTTTATGCTTATTTATAACTGAATACCGATCTACATTTGACGAGTTTCAGAAAGAAAGTTTTGTCCCCTGATAAAAATTAATTTAAAAAAAAAGGGAAGTTATCTGTATCAACTCATGGTCAATAAAATTCTTACTACTAAAAAAAAAAAAAAGCAATTTTCAATCAATGCTTAGGCTTTTACTTTTTTTAAAATGTAGCTAATTTAATCTATATACCTTTCTTGACTTATTCCATTGAAGTCCCTGAGGTTAAGATTAGGGTTAGGGTAAGGGTTAGGGTTAGGGTTGGGGTTAGGATCAGAGTTTCTTCCAGGCATCTCTTCGGGGGGGGGGGGGGGGCAAAGAAAAAATTCTACCGCTCCCCTCGAACGAAATGAAATTTATATAATTTATGTAGAAACATATATACTTTTAACAGTGTCCGCCCCCCCCCCCCCCTTGAAGAAAGTCTACCACCCCCCCCCCCCCGCCACCTCGAAAATTTCTAGTGCCCCTCCCCCTCCACCCGGAGAAAAAAGTCTGGAAGAAACACTGGTTAGGATTGGGGTCGAGGTTAGGGTTAAAAACTAAAAGTACCCTTTTTATAATATTTTTTTTTTGGGCGATGGGTTTTAACTTTTTTTGGCGGGACTAATCTGTACGAAATCCGAATGATGAGTCGAATGGCATCGTTCTGTATTACATAGAACATATATTTTTAATATTTTAATGGTGATATTTATATTAACAAAACTGTTTTTAGCTGTAGACCATTTGAAATTATTTTAAAAATTTCAGCTCGAAATGAAAATGGGTACAATGTTTCAATTTAAAAATGAAAAGTAATTGTATCAACGAATTTATCTCATTATTCAAAATAGACATTTTGTAAACTGTATAATAAAGACAATTAGTGGCAGTATTGTCTTTTGAATTTTATTAATCATATAACAAGCAATAAGTAATATGAAAAAAAGACAATAATTAACCTACTATATTTTTTAAAGTATAGAATCTCACGTATAAACTTCAATCAAGTATTGTAAAATGTAATAACTTTAGTCATACATTTATATCAGGAAAAGGAATCGCCCACAGCGTATAATGAAACAAAAAATCTATACCGACACACTCAACGAAACAATATAATAAACATCAAGTTAATAAACGTAAACACCAACGCCCACGCACGTCATGTTTCGGGAATTTCCGGTACCAAATGCTCAAGTGGGAATCTCCGATACTCGTCTCTACCTCCGCCTTACGATTTTTTTTCTATTTTTCTTCCCCTTCGCAGCCCGCGTTCATTATAGGACTGTCCATCAAAAGGCCGCCCGGCCCGTCGACCGTACAAATGCCACCCCTCGCGCGCGCCTCATGCTTTACGAAGTTAATAAACGCCTGGGAGAGTGTCAATTACGATGTTCATAAAAGAAAGAGGGGAATGGTAAGCGAAGAGGGGGGGGGGGGGGATTCTGTGAGCAAGGGGTGGTGGGGTTGGGAGAGAAGGTGGTAGGGTTGGGGGAGGGGGTTCATACTCATGAAGAAAAAAAAAAGGTGAAGTTGAGTTTATTTAGCTGTTGATTGATCCGACTGTGGAAAAATAGATGTGACTTGATGTAATGTTGTGGGAGGGGAATGGATGGTAGGGGTATAAAGGGCGGGGGGGGGGGGGGGGGGTAAGGGGCGGGGGGAGGGGGTAATCTAGACCTCTGTCTGGTCATACTGTTCCAAAGTTTTAAACACAATGACAAACTTATAAGTAATTAACCTTCTCAAAATATATTTGTTTTAAGTACATACATTCATAACAATAGTTCTAATAACTAACAATATTTTGAATGCCATTTTAATACCCTTTTTATAAACTGATTATTTTATAACATCAGTTTTAATTCGGCATTTTACATTCTTTAGTATAAAGACTCCTCTTAAAATGTTTCTCCAACATTGAAGCCGTGAGTATTTGAAAGATGAACCTAAACGATGGATTTTGTAAATCTTTAAATAAATAAACATATAACCTAGAAATAATTAGCCAATAAAACATATAAACCTAAATGAATGAAAACATGAGTCTTTATGAGTCTTTAAAACGACGAACCTATACGATGAAATAATCAGTCTTTGAAATTACTTAGTTCTTGAAGCTCATAGCGAAGTAACATAGAGCGGTTAAGAGTG
The DNA here is from genome assembly GCF_028476545.2 of Physella acuta. Classification (NCBI taxonomy): domain Eukaryota; kingdom Metazoa; phylum Mollusca; class Gastropoda; family Physidae; genus Physella; species Physella acuta. Next base: position 13,020 of record NW_026732017.1, read on the forward strand.
TAAATTAGTTGCCTACTTGAAAGAAAGAGGAAAGCTAATAGCAATAGTATAGTGGTCCTGTTTTATGTTAGCTTAAAGGCTAACGACTTCTGGTAAAATGTAATTTAGACATGGTGAAAAAAAATATTTAAAATCTTTACTTTTTTTTGAAGAAGGGAGTATGTTCGAGTGTTGATTACTGACCCTGCAATGTAGAGTTCAGCTCAAGGATTTGGTCTGTAGAATGTCCTTAAAGCTAAACAACACAGATTTGTACTTAAACTAAGTGTTTTTTGCCCCAACTTTGCTCATTATTTTAGCACATGCTCATTAAGACTGCTCATACTCTTAGCTCATCAGTTGTGAACTTAAGCTAACCTTTGACCTTTTCGTATGCTTTAAGCCAATATTGACTTAAACGTTAATGAGAGAAAATGCCTGTTTAAATATTGTCCTTACGCATTCACTCAAACAACTAATTAGTTTGGCCATTTGTTTAATCTCATCAAACACAACAGCTGCTAACACAATCAGGGTTACACCTCGACATCATCACACAACAACAGGAAGTACAACCACATTCAGTTCTTCATAAACACAACCATCCACATCGCATTTAGGGTATAACCTCACACCTATAACACAACCACAACCACGCTCCTATATTTAGGGTTTGACCTAACCAACATTACACAACCACAGCCACACCATCACATTTAGGGTATTACGTTACTACCATAACACAACCCCCACCACGCTCCTATATTTAGGGTTTGGCCTCACCAATATTACACAACCACAACCACGCCATCACATTTAGGGTATTACGTTACTACCATAACACAACCCCCACCACGCTCCTATATTTAGGGTTTGGCCTCACCAATATTACACAACCACAACCACGCCATCACATTTAGGGTATAACCTCACACCTATAACAAAACCACAACCACGCTCCTATGTTTAGGTTTTGACCTCATCACCATAACACAAACATAACCATCGCCGCCTTCACTATAATACAACCTTCCCAACCACATTCAGGGTTTAACCTCATCACCATAAAACAAACTTCACCATCGCCGCCTTCACTATAACACAACCACCGCAACCACATTCAGGGTATGACCTCACCAACATTACACAACCACAGCCACACCATCATATGTAGGGTATCACGTCACTACCATAACACAACCCCATCCCGCTCCAACATTCAGGATTTAACCTCATCACCATAACACAAACATAACCATCGCCGCCTTCACTGTAACACAACCACCTCCACCACATTCAGAATTTTGACCTCAATCCTATAACACAGCTACAAACACCCACCCACCCCTACCACAATAAAGGCTGGACCTCACCGCCACTATAACACGACCACAGCCACCCCCACTAAATTTATAGTTTGACCTCACCAACACAACACGACCACAAACACTACCGCCCCTACCCCCCCCCCCCCCCATATTCAGGTAAATGACATCATCACCATAACACAACCACAGCCACGCCCACCACATTCAAGGTTCGACCACACTCCCTCTACACAGCCACCGCCACAACCACAAGCTATCCCCACACTTAGAAGTTAAGAGACATGTATTTCTATTTCTTTTATTCGTACAACAACGCATGCCTCTACCACTACACAAACAACAGTTTAATTAATAATTATTCTAATTTAACACGCATTAAACAAATAATTAAAACAGAAAAAAAAACAGTTTTTTTTTATATTTTTAATATTAGTTTGACCCGAGTTGCCTCTCTTGTTCATTAAAACATTTCCTTTAATTAAAAATACCTCACCTGACTCAATTAGTTTATGTACCTCCATTTATGTGAGACGGCTGGCACCTGTTGCATGATTCCAAAATGAAAACAAGCAGACGGACCGACGTTATGTTTATTTAAGCCCTCGTTTTATCTCAGTATTTTCGATTTATTTTATTTTTTGTCTTGTGTACTTTAAATACTGATGGCTGTGGAGACATTATGAACGAGAGACAAAGGCAAAAGGAAGCTAATTAGCATTTGAAAATCACGGGGCAGTTAATAAGCGTGCGATGTTTGGTCTACGTGAATTATCGACGTCTTGGCATGTCAGTCTAGACGAGAGAGTCACGTGGTACACAACCTTCATGCGTACGATACAAGTTTTAATTGGTCTGTTTTATGCTGTTTTTATGCGGGTGTTTTTACATGTTCAAAAAGATGTTCCTATTAAGCGTAATTTAATTAAGAAGAGTTGACGGCCTATGCTTTTTTGTAATTGATTTTTTTGAAACATTTTTATCTTACTTGTTTTGAACAAAATATAAAATAATTAAAATTACTGGCTCCGTTTTTTTTTTTTTTTTGTTTTTTTTTTTCGATTTTTCGTAAATTATTTCTACGTTACACTGTAGTCTTGTGGGTCGTATGATTAAATATAAGACCATTAAAAATGACCGTGTCTAACAAAATGGAATCTATATAGAAAATATATATTTTAACCACTGTCCTTTAGTTTTAAGCATTGATCTAGTTTCTAGTCGGTTGAGGGGAAATTGCGTCTAACTGTTTTAGTTTTATATTTGTTTGTAATTCATTCAAAAATCTTTTTAAAACAAAATTCAAGTCTTTCGATTTACGTTAAATGTTTTATAAAATTATGTCAAAGCAAATTGTATATGTATCTTGTCTTTCAAACTAAATAAATAAACACATCAAACTGACGCAATAAAAAGTGTGACATTTAAATTAAATCGAGAAATAAATAACACAAAAAACAAGTAAACTCTGATAAGATTTATGCAGACATTTCTAACACATTTTTCGACATTGTTAATTTTTATTTAATCACTTAAATTAGTTTTAATGTAAGTTTACAATGTTTTTTTTAATATGTATATTGAGTTGAAACATCACATTTATGTGGAATTAGCACATTTACTGTAATGCTTGATTATTGATCTACAGGGTAATTTAAATGTCTGCCGTTATTTTTTTTTATTTAAAGAAATTTAGGGTGAATTTAAATGGGCATTTAGGTGAAGAAACATCATAGATAAAACATTCCAGACAAAATATCTCACAGACAAAATATCTTAAAGACAAAATAATATTGGCTAAATATATTTTGGAGATTTCTGTCATGAAATATTTTTTAAAGTTTTTTTTTTTACATGAATTATTTTGTCTAGCGATATTTTAACATGAACTATTTTTTGTCTATGAATTATTTTGTCTTGGGATATTTTGTCTTGATATATTCTGAGCCAGCATAGTTTGTCGCAGATGTCATTGAAACAGAGGAACTCTACTTCATCTGCCTAATGTGTCTTGGGCACAAACTGGAAAATATTATGATGATAGTTTGTCGCTATAATAAACCGACCAGATTATTTTCTTGTAAGTCTACGGTCTCGAAATCTACTAGCTGGCAAGTACGAGAACGAGAAGTTGTGACCTACTTACAAGCCCTATAGCGACCAGCATGTAGCGTATCAAACCGGCATATTAAAAGCCAGTTAGCCGGAGATCGCTACGTCGAGGCCTGCCTGGCTTATGGGAGGTAGACTACTGAGCCAGTATATACCGTGTTACGATACCGTGTTACGAAAATGTAAGAAAATACAAAGAAGCCATTAAAAGTTTCAGTTCTTACTGCCAGATGATGTATTAAGTCTATCTGTTTTTCTAGCTTTTTCTTCCGGAGGTTATCATTTAAAAATGAAGTGTAAGATTGACAGTGAGTGTGTTGACGTAGAATGTATAACATTATGATAAGACTGTATGTCCAACCCAACAGTGATTAAACCCAGTGGCGTAGCGAGGTGGGGGGGGGGGGGGGGGGGCGGGGGTGCGGACTGCACCGGTGACACCATTTAGGGGGGGTGACACCAAGGCAAAAATAGCAAAATATGTAGAGAAAAACGATAATTCCACTTAATTAAGTGATTAATTCGAGTTTTATATAGTCTTTTAAGAGATCCAAATCGAAAGTTTGAGTGGGGTGGAGGGTGCAAATCGAAAATTGAAAGGTTGTCCTCGGGAAGGGTCGCTACGCCTTTGGGGGGGGGGGGGGGGTGACACCATTAAGTACCGCACCGGGTGTCACCAGACCTCGCTACGCCACTGATTAAACCTTGAGTTTACCACATTCTGAGAAGGTTTAACCCAATTTGACGTAATGGGTCGGCGTAGTCGGGCCAGCAAAACTCATGGCTGCTAAACCAAAAAGTCCTGAGTTCGAATCCCCGCGGCAGATACGGTACGACAGCTGGGGACAGCAACCCATCGTACATTACTTTTTAAAAATATGTTTGCGACCTCACCTCACAAACCAATGAAGAAAACTGTAATACTAATAATTCAAAAAAGGCAAAAAAATAATAAATTGTTGAATCGTACTAGCAAAAATGGATCAGGCAACATAAAAATTGCATCCAATATTCTTTTACAAATGTGCCTTTATTATTCACAATATATATATATATATATATATATATATATATATATATATATATATATATATATATATATATATATATATTTATTTATATGTATATAAAGATATATATATATATATATATATATATATATATATATATATATATATATATATATATATATATATATATACAGTACCGGCCCCAGGTTATTTAGCGCCCTTGTCAAAACTTAATAACACAAATTAATTACAAAAGCATATCTATATGAAAAAAATTAAAAGTAACATATTTATTTATAATCATTTGCATATTCATTATAAGTAGAATACACAATCAATTTTTACTTGCCTCGTTCGTCGCAAAAGTTTTTACTAATCCTTTCAATTCCAGTGTGGAAGCGTAATCACATTCTATTGAAATTATTGCGAAGTCCACGAGTCTATTTAACGACATAGCCCCGTGCCCCCATTCTTGAAATTTCAAGTGCCCCTCTCTCCCCTGGAGAATCTTAAAAAACACGCAAAAAACACAGTTCTTGTGGTGTTGGGCTTTCTGCAGATCTCCCAAGGTGAGTTTCGGAACGGAACTTACTTTTTTTTAAGCTTGACTGTCTTTAGTTATAATTGTAAAATGTCTATATTGTGTGATTATGTAACAAAGTTTTTGTTTTTTAAAAATATGTTTGCAAATGTTATAGATTCCAACCTACACGTATTATATAATAATCATTTAAGAGAGGGTGAAAAATGTGAAAAAAAACTGAATTAATTAGATGATTCATTTGCGACTAAGATGATTTTAGAAGCATTTTATGCACTATCTCGAAATGCACTTCTACTAATATTAAATATTGCAATCTACAACGGCTACTGATGCAATTGTTTTCAACTTGATAATTTCTAAAAATAACTACAGATTTTCTTTCAATAACAATTAATAATTTAAATTTGTATATATATAAGTAAGCCAGTGTTTCTTCCAGACATTTTTCTCTGGGGGGCACTTGAAATTTTCGGGGGGGGGGGGGCGGTAGACTTTCTTCTGAGAGGGGGGGGGGCGGACACTGTTAAAAGTATACATTTTCTATATAAATTATATAAATTTCATTTTGTTCGGGGGGGGGGGGGGCGGTAAAAAAATAAGATACGCCTGGAAGAAACTCTGAAGTAAGCGGTCAACCTAAGGTATAGGAATTCGAAATGAATGTGCATTAAGCAAGAAATTATCTCCCATTTGGAAATCCAAATACAAAAATTTTATTCAAGGGAAATAACGTTTACAAGAATAACTAAATTAACCAGTGGTAACTGAGACTTGTTTGAAAAAAGCAATATAACGCTTCGAATTTCATTAAGTAGTTACGGGAACTAATCATTTCTATTAATTATGTAAACTTGTTAAAACAATATATTTTACTACTTAAGTCTATGTGTTGTTTGAAAGTATAAACGTAATAGCTTTATTATAACATACTTCTAATCAATTTTGATGACATGCGATAAAGAGTATAGGTTAAAGACTGTAATAAAGTTAATTTTGGATCCCTAAAATAAAGGGACACCTCTCAAAAACATCAAATGTGGGCAGCTACTAAAGACATGGGTTCCCGAACTGTGGGTCGCAACGCCCTTCGTGGGGTCGCCAACTGGTAGGCCAAAGCAAACACAAAAATCCTATTAAAGGTAATAGAGAATAAACAATGCGTATTGTGCAAAGTTGTTCTTAGTCAAAACCTTCAAAACTAAAACGTCTTTTTGAGACGAGTTATTTGGAACACACATAAAGATATGGAGGTCTTTCGTTGGCATGAACTTAGTTGCAAACGCCAGAGGTTTGATCAAACCTGAAGTCTTCATCAAGGAAACACAGTATTAGTGCAATTATTCAAAAAGAAAAAGATTTAGCTCTTCAATCTAGAGGAATCTTCTGCAAGATTCACCGATATTACAATAGAAAATCTCGCTTGGGTGTTCATTAAGTTCGTTACGAAGTTTGCCTTTTTAATTCTATGGGGCTTGCTGGTCACTTACTTATAAAAAAAAAGGGGTCGCCACTCATAAAAAGTGTGGGAACCCATGGTTTAAGATATTGCTATAAATATTGTTTAAATTTTTTTTTTAAATTGTTAAAAAAATAAAAACAAAGTTTATGGTTAGTTATAAATGCCAGCCTATAAACTATTATTTATTAATACTTTAATAGTGATAATATAGATTCCTAAAAAAAAAACTCAAGATTTTTCAGCTAGAGGACGCCTACCTATCTTTGTAGTGAGTTCCGTCCTGAATTGAAATCATCTAACTTACGATAAACTCGACTACTTGATATACTCTACTACATTCACATAATATATAAAACTACGATACCTAAACTTAACTAGACTCGATGCTCCATAACTACGACACCAACTCGTTTAACTTCACCAAGCTCTCTAACGATACTCCCAATCAACAACGATTTCACTGGACCTACTACTATACGATAACAGCCATCACACTTCGATACCTTAATACCGCAATGCTCGATACTCCCAGACTCCAGAACAACGATACCCCATCCCCTACATTCTCATCTCTCTACTACCAATCAGATTCCACTAGACCTAAATCTACACGACAACAGCAAAAAAATAAATAAAATACGACACTTTAACACTTCAAGAACTGATATCTCATACCTACGAAACCATATCAGCAACAGCCTTCCGCCTTTACTCCCAAAGCTAAACGATCCATCAAAACGTACAATACTTTGAACACCCCGTCATTACAAAACTTCAAACACCAGAACAGATTTCCAATTCTAAGTCAGAAAAAACGAGACTTACAAGCCCTAATAAAAACCAAAATTGCACGTGTTTTGGAATGCCCCTTCATGCGCTGGAGCGATCACTAAATCAACATTAAAATTAGTTACTCGTTTGAAATGTTCGAAATTTAAATGACAGACCTATTTAATTGTTTTCTTCATTAATTATGTGACACCAAAATAAAAAGGCAAAGTGACTGGTAAAAAGCGCCCCGACCGTTCTAAATTAAAGAGGTGGGGGTGCAATTTGACAAACGCGAATAAATATAGGACTACATGCCTAATTTGACTCTCTCTTCATGATTTTCTTTAGGGTCCCACCTTCGGGGTGATGTTTGTCATTCTCATTGTTAAAGGAGTATTTTTTTTTTTTATGGCTTATGTTTTTTAATAGATCATTATTACATTCATACTAAAGAATCTTAAAATGGTAATACAGTTGATGATGGATGGTCCTAATTATTTTTCTTTGGTGGTCCAAATGTTCTTGACCTATTCATGACATACATCTTAGATTAGGCAGATTGTCAGTTTTAAAAGATTGTGCCTGCAGCATGTAGATCTTGTTGTGAATGGAGCTCTTGGTAGTGTCAGTGTTTAATAACTTCATGTGGTTTCATGTTTTGTTTACACTGTCGCCATGCTTTTTTACAATATTTAACTGTTCACTTTGACAAGAGATAGTGAAATCAATATAATTTATTTTTAATGTTTGTCTTAATCAAATGAATACGTTTTTTTTATTTTTTTTAAGGCAGCTATTGTACATCGTTTGAATCTAGCAGAAAGTAGGTTAGTGTGTTTGCATGATGTTTCCCTAGACTTGACATCTTGCCCTAAACTTGACATCTTGCTGTTTCAGTGACCTCTGCATATAAAGGAATAGTGAGGTCAGTATTATGCAGGGACGCTTTTGCTTTCTTAACGTTAGTCAGATACCCATCAGGAATAGGTGGACTCTGGAACGTCATGTAGCCCTGACCACTTGAGAGCTTCGGGTTGTCAGTCGGGCGCCCTACCGCTCGACCACGCCGTCCCTAGCTTGATCATCCTGGTTGGTAGCCTCTCATTTGACACCCTGACACCAGAAGCATTGCCTTCACAGCTTGTCCAGAAGTACGAGCTCCGCTTGATGGACGACCCTAAGGCGGGGGTCGGCAACCTTTTGAAGCGGAAGAGCCAAAAGTTACAATTTTCAAAATTTCCCTGGTTTTAAAGAGCCACTAACATTTTTTTTATTTCAAATATTTTATTTTTTTATTAAGATTATTAGAATTTGTTCAAGGAGCTGGAGAGCCGCATCTTGATATCAAAGGAGCCGCATGCGGCTCGCGAGCCGCAGGTTGCCGGCCCCTGCCCTAAGGACATCAACTACCAGATCTTCCCCACCATCGACGGACCCCTGAGTGAATGGAGTATTATGTTGTTTCTTAACGAGACAATTAGAGCTGCTGTATTCAGTGTTCCCATCATAAAAATTAAATAGCAGTCCTGTATTATCCAAATCATACTTATAGGAAGCTAAAGCTTTCAGCATTAAGGTAAGGTACTACAGTTATAACATTATAAGTTAATTTTTGTAGAAATATTGTTTTTCTTTAAACATAAAATTATTTACTTTATAACCAGTCAAAACAGTGCTGTATTTTGTTTATGTTGTGAATTATATGACTTTGACTATAATTTAAAATTTTAGTAAAAGTTATTTCCCATATCATTAATAATTTTTAAATAAAATTGTAGTTAGTCGTTTTGTATTCGATCTTTGTATAAGTAAACCATCTTAAATGAATGAAAGCAGGCTACAAGTAAGAAAGAAATACTACTATTGTAAATCTGTATCAGTCCTCACAAGCCGATGATGAAAACTGTACTACTAAAGCGAACACACAACTGACGCTGTAAATTACATGTCTGAGGCAAAAAAAAAGAAAAAAAAAACGTTTGGAGGTTAAAACCTTTGATTAGAAGATAAAAAATGGTTCAAAAAGGGCCTAACTTTATGAGTTATATGATAAGTAAATTAAACTTAAAACAATGTAATACAATGTTATAAACGCAATACATTTTTATCAGAACAGGTTGCCTTTGTTTACCTTCGGAAGTAGGTCACTGTAACTTAACATGGATTCCGAAACAAATGCAGATTGGAAATTTTGCAACCTTATAAGGCTTGCTTTTCTTTCGTCTTCTTAGGCGTTCTAGCGAGCATTGAGTGCCAATTAAAGTCACACAGCGAATAGTTTGTATTTTTTTTAAAGACACAGTGTGTTTTGTTTAGGGTGGGGGGGGGGGGGAGTGGATGATCATGGGTGGACTGGCTGTATTCAAAAGGCCCATGAAATTTTAAAAGGAGGCTCCAACACCAGATTAAAATGCTTTGCATGTTTTCCTTACCAAACACTGATGATCACCCTTAGGTTGATTAAAGGTCACAACAATAATAACAAATATTTTGTTTTGAAAGTCAAAGCACCAATAGGTCTTGTACTGCCCCATTCCTGGGCACCACCGGACTTTTTTTTTACCTAGGGACCCACCAGGATATTTCACACTAGACTAGGTGGGCCAGTCCACCAGGGGAGGGTGGGGGTAATAGAGGGTGGGCAGTGGGGTGTATAACCTGTATGACACCATGTTAGAGTTTTGTGACTAGATACGTAGCTATTGGGTGGGTAAGGTTTGTCTTGTCTAAAACTGTCTGCAGTTCTTTATGTAAGGTCTTTTCTTTTTTTTTTAAATTAAATATAGCAAAATTATAAACGGAGAGTTATATTTTGTACATGTTAAATAGTTAACTTCTTCTTTTATTCTTAGCCCCGTTGGTGACCAAGACACAAGGTGCAGATGAAGTAGAGTTCATCTGATTCATTGACCTCGGCATATGAAGGGATAGTGTGGTCAGCACTATCCCTATAGCCTTTGTTTCCCTAACGTAAGAGTGGACTCAGGGACGTTCTACTGATTTGAACCCAGATTCAAACTCGAGACTCTCGGATTAGCAGTCTAGCTCTTTACTTAGGGCTTTATTAAACCAACATGTTATCTTAAAATGTATTACATTAATAGCTGGTCTTAAGTCGAAACACTTCAAACAGGTGCTCGCGAAATACGCTACTAAAATCAATTATTGTTTTCACTTAAAATTTAAACCAAAATGAGTAGGAAACAATCCATTACTTATTGAAAGTTTTAGTTAAAATCACTGTTCACATAACTTAATTTGATAGATCAGATAGTAGTTGTAAAATAAATTCAGTGTGATTTAAATATACATTTTTAAAATTCATTAACACAATTACCAATTATTTTTTAAAACAAACATAATAAATCAATAAAGTTCACATACGCAGTTGGAAAAAAAAATAATATTTCAAAAAATATTTTTTTAATAAAATTTGAAAAACATTCGCTCATTGTCTACGCTCTCTTAAAGATAAAAGACAACACCACTAGCATTATGAAAAGATTTCATTATTTTAAAAAAAAAATGCGGTTGTAATTTCACCAGAGCTGTTTGTCCTGTAATGAGTGACCTATATTAGGAATGTAAGCATTGAACATAGGCTCAGAGATGTGAGCTCTGTCCTCGTCGGTCTTAACGCGTTTAACATCATTAGGGGGTTTTCTCCAAAGAGCACGATTATCTTCCCTTTTTACAACTCGATATTGCTTATAATGGGATGGAATATTGATTTCGCGGGAATATTAACCATGTTCCCATTCACAAGGATTTGTGTTTATTTTATTTTTAAAAAATTCGGATTCAAATATTTCTTTTACGCAGTATCTTTATTTTAATAATTAGATAATTAAACTGGTTACCCTTTTTTAGGTTCTACTTATAATTTATATTAAATCGAATTTAAACTACTAAAATTGTGAGAGCTTGAAATAAAAAAAAATGTAAAAGAAATGTTTTAAATTTAATGACATAATTAGTGGTGTAGCCCAAGGCTTTGGTTTTGAGTTACGTATTAGCTTGCATATTCCATTAAATCTTTTTTTTTTTCTGAGATCTTTTTGTCATATGTCCTAAAATATTTTTGGCACGTGTCTACATATCTTGGTGTCACATGACCTGTGGTATTTTAGGCCGTTGACTGCATTTCTTAGTGTCATATGATCTGATATATTTTGACACGCATCTGCATATTTTGATGTACAAAAATGTGTTTGACGTGTCTGGACGTCTTAATGTGACATGACCTGAGATATTTTTAACACGTGACTGTATATCGTGGTGTCATTTGGTCTATTATATTTTTGGCAACTGCCTGTATATAATGGCGTTTTGTGGTTTGAAGATTTTCTTCGGCTACGTCTGGATATCTTACTGTTATGTGATATAAGATTTCGCGTGTGTGTGCGTGTGTGTGTGTGTGTGTGTAAAGTGTCCTCTTATCTTGATGTCACGTGATTTGAAATTGTGTTATCACGTGCGCTTGGATTTTTTAAATCACGTGATCTTACATGTCCTGTCATCTTGGTGTCAGTTACATGATCCAGAGGCGTAGCGGGGGGGGGGGGGGGGGGCGGGGGGGGCGTGGGGTACATATATCCCCTGGTGCCGATTCCAAGGGGCGCCAAAATGGGTTTTAAAAAAAAAATTAAAACCTCACTTAAGCTGAATTTGTGCATTATAAATATAAAAAAATATATAGGGGGGGGCGCCAAATTGAAAGTTTGTCCTCTGGCTCCGGGGAGGGTCGCTACGCCTATGACATGATCTGAGAAAATGTGTCGCTTGTCAGCGCCTTGTGACCTCATCCGCTTGTGATCATGTGATCTTTTCAAATGACCTAACGTTTTAGTCACGTGACCGGATCTATTAAAATATCCGGCGTCACGAACTCACAGCGTCCTACCAGCTAGAGAGCAGAAACAGAGAAACGGGCAAAGAAATAGCGGCTCAAGAGGAGAGAAACATACAGATGGTTAGGGGAGAAGGAATAAATATAAGTGTAAGGGGACATAATAAAATCATTATAAATATTGAGTGCTAGGGTTAGAGAAGAAATAACGTTTTTAAAGGGAAATAATGTATATAGATGGCTAAGGGGAGAAAAGAAAGAGTGGCGCAAGGGGGAGAGAAAATATAGAGAAGTTAGGGAGAGAGAAGACATAGTTGTGTAATGGGAGTAAAATAATATATAGAGCTAAGGGGAGAGAAGAAAGAGTGGTGCAAGGATAGAGAATTAGTACATAGGGATTGGAGGAGAGGAGAAATAGAGGTTCAAGTGGAGATATTAGTGCAAGGGAGAGAACTATTGACAACGTTATAAGAGACTTGAAGAGAATCAGGACAGGAACCTAGCAAAACTTTATGCAAACCATTCTTGTGACTTAGACTGCACTGGCATAAACCGTCCGTTTTTCGTTTTTTTTTTTTTTTTTTTTTTTTTTTTTTTTTTTTTTTTTTTTTTACATTTCAGATAAAAATACGACTAAACGTATAGGGTGCTATTTAAACCTGGTTAACGGAGATCTATAACACTAAATAATACCGACTATTTATGCTCAGAACGGAATACAGCGTGTTTTAGCTCCAGAGGACATTCAGTACACTTTAACTCTATTTCGGTGTACATAAAAATCTCCGCATCTTCTGTCTATAACACTAAATAATACCGACTATTTATGCTCAGAACGGAATACAGCGTGTTTTAGCTCCAGAGGACATTCAGTACACTTTAACTCTATTTCGGTGTACATAAAAATCTCCGCATCTTCTGTCTATACTTACTGCATCTAAGCAGCGGTTTAGCTCCGTGTGACGCACTAGCTGAAGAGCTAAACCCATTGGCATGCCTGCAAAAAACACATGCACATCTCCTAGCACTCTATCGCGTTTCATTGTTTTTTGGCCTCGTCCATGTCTGCAGTAGTTAATTTGGGTGAAGGCTCATTAAAAACTTGATGACAACACAGTCGTGTAATTCAAAGAATAAAAGATTTTTTTTAACCTGACTTTACTCCTGGCTCCTCTTCAGTGGGGGGGGGGGGGGTCTAAGCCCCCCCCCCTTCCCTCCTAAAGAAAGACTACCGCCTCCCAGAACTAAATGGAATCTATATAGAAAATATATACTTTTAACAGTGTCCGCCCCTCCCTCCTCCGGAAATTTTAGTCCGCCCCCCCCCCCCCGTCTCCGTTCGGAAACTTTCAAGTGCCCCCCCCCCCCCCCACCCCCTTGCCCAAAAAAAAAGCGTGGAAGAAACACTGGTTTTCCTGCGTGTTAAAATCACTTGTGTTTCATAGACCTTTGATGAAAAAGTAAAAAAATAGAATGGACAATCAATAAAACAAAAAATGTCTCATGGACCTTTCAATGAATAAAAACCACATCTCATGGACATGTAACAGAATTTTTAAAATATATCACGGACTTTCAATAATAAAAAAAAAGCATGGACATTTCATTGAACAAAAAAAATATCTCTTGGACATTCATTGGAACAAAAAAAATCCGTTAAGGAAAAACATATCGCATGGATATTTCGTAGAACAAAAAAAAATCTCATTTTTTTTCAACACAAAAAACTATCGTGAGTAGTATAGTAGGTCGTGTTTGGGTCGTAAGAGGAGGAGGAGGCGAGGGGGAGGAGGAGGAGGCGAGGGGGAGGAGGAGGAGGGGGAGGAGGAGGAGGTGGAGGAGGAGGAGTGATTGATTATTTTGACCGTTATTGATTGATTTTTGCCCACCTGTTGCATATTTTGACCGTTATTGATTGATTCTTGACCACCTGTTGATTATTTAACCCGTTATTGATTGATTCTCGACCACCTGTTGATTTTTGCCCCTGTTTTTTGACCAACTATTGATTTTTTTAGCCCGTTGTTGATTGTTCATTAAACAACTGTTGATTATTTTGACTAGTAGGTTATTGTTTTGATCGGTATGTTGACCACTTGACCACTTGTTGACCAGATGTTGTTTTACATTGTTTTATTAACGGTTATCATAGAGGAGGAGGAGGTTATTGTTTTGATCAATTGATCGATATATTGACCAGTTGACCAACTGACCAGTTGTTGGTCAGATGTTGTTTTACATTGTTTTATTAACGGTTATCATGGAGGAGGAGGAGGGTATTGTTTTTTTCCATTTGTTATCCAGTTGTTGACCAATTGATCCCTTGAGCTATTGTTTTATTAATGGTTAAATAATAATGTTATACATTTGTTGACCAGTTGACCAACTGACCAGTTGTTGACCAGATGATCAGTTTATCGGTTGTTGCCCACTTGACCAGTTGTTGGTTGTTTTTATTGACCTGTGTTAGTTGACCACTTGGATTTAAATTTTTGTCTTATTTACACCCTTTTGTACTAAATATAGTTTTGTAGAAATAGGTCATGACCTCATGACGGAGCAGGTGCTGTCTGTGTGAGCATGTCCTTTTGTGTTTGACGCGGCTCGCGCGCTTTGTCTACCCCGACCCATTCGTTATGGCCTATTGTTAGGCTAGCTTTATTGAATAGAGCTGGTCTAGTCTTACCCCAGTTGTTAGTGTTTTTTTAAAAACATTGATATTTTTCTAAGATAGTGACCAGGGTAAGACATCAAAGAGTATATTAATTAATTATTGTTAAAAAAATTTAAAAGTAATTTAGGATACCAATGGTTTAACAGAAATTACACTAAATACCTTTGATTATGTTTTTGTTTTAGTTTCAAAGTCGGTTATGTTTCAAAGCTCAAGTTTTGTAAATTTCTTTTGAGACTATGTTGTAATCACTACGTTTTTTCTTGTTTTATTTATTTATTTATTTATTTATTTATTTATTTTTTATTTTTTATTTATTTATTTTTTTTATTTTTTTTTTTTTTTTTCACCACCTTTTAATTTTAAGGTTCTATAATTCTACCATATTGACTTCCACTTAAAATATATGTTTAAATACATTTCGTTTATATTTTTATAATTTTCTAAAAAATATTAATATAGAAGATAAACAAATAAAATTTTTTTTCTGTGACCTCGGCATATAAAGAGCTAGTGTGTTCATCACTATACGCACCCGGCTTTATTTTCCCTAACGTTAGTTAGGAACCCATCAGTACTCAGAGAACTTCTATTGATTTGGACCCGAATTCTACTCTTCCATGTCTATAGAATAGGACTTCTGTGACAGTGGGGAGGGAGTGGGGTGATTCACCCCTAAACTAATCCGCGACCACAACGATACATCTTTCATCTTTTATAGTTTTTCAATTGTCCCCCTTTAAGCATTCTCAAGGACGAGAACGCAGTGACATACATTATCATAGTGACAATGGAACGATGTAGCCCCGTGCGTTTATTGTTTACATTTAAAAAATACGTGACGCGCGCCCTGCTCGCGTTTTCCCTAATAGAACAACGAAGTTAGAATCCGATGTTCTATAATTAGAACAGTCTTGTTTACTTTCACAAATAGCTTCACATAAATTTTAGGATCCCAATGGTTTAACTGAGGACTGAAACGGATTTACAATAGTGATCTTTTTGACTTGAACTTTTTTAATTTAAGAAGGTTTACTTATACATAATTCAATACGTCTAATTACAATTTTTATTTTTTGCAACTTATTTTATTTAGTTTTTCTATATCTTGCATTATCAGCTCAATTTTTTGACCAGCTTAGTAAATTTTGCTTTTAGATTATAAATTAAAAGTTTAAAAACGTTATAGTAGTTCGTGTCAAATGAGACAACGTTTAAATGCGTACATTTAAATTTTCACCAAAATAACGACGTAAATAAAAACTAAATACGGTATGCCTTTAGCATACATATCCTTCAATCAAATAAATTTTTAAGTACAAATCAATAATTTTGATTGATTAATGATCTTGGCGAGTTATTTTTTATCCGTCATTTACAAACATCAAATAGGCTAATCTAACACAAGACGAGCTTTTAGTACTTTGTTGAAATTAATTCAAGGGAGAAAACCCTAAAAATATTTACTAATGTACCGCTAGTGTAATCTTTACAAGCTTGCAAAACATACACGCGTCATTCATTCTAGCATTTTTAAGTCTCACAATCGCGCGCCAAAATTCCATTGAATACCACGAGGACAATACCCATTGTATGGGTAGCTGAGCGGCGGACAATAGGCTTTGAAAACCTCAAAGCGCATGGGCGGTTAGAAAATAAAAACGAGGTATCTTTTCCGCGGAGCGAGAAACAGGTGAAATAAAGAAAGTCGCTTTTTGTATTTTAAGTCTCAATCAGGGTGGCGCGATTTTTTTTTTCTTTGTATCCGTGTTGTAAACAAAAAGGATGAGGAGAAAGGGCAATGACCTACCCTCCGTGTGTTTCATGATGGCAAACACAATTCTAAATGTGTATTTGTTAGGTTTTAGGAGCGATATATTTTCTACTTGTTTCTTCCTTGTGACGGTATTAGCAGGGGAGACGATTTGCTCACAACATTAGCGACGCGTACATGTAAAGAGTATTAATTAGTTTACACAGCGACTTGTCTTACTTGTTCGGTAAAGGGTGTTGAAATTAATTAAAGGGAGAAAACCCTAAAAAATATTTACTAATGTCCCGCTGGTGTAATCTTTACAAGCTTACAAAACATACGCCGTCATTCACTCTAAGCATTTTTTTTTTAAGTGCTACGAAAGCACGCGGCTACCTTCCATTGTGTACCGTCACCACAATACCCATTGTATGGGTATCTGAGCATAGGACAATGAATCAAACAGACTGTGTCGGAAAAATACTTTCACACAACACCCTTCTCTCTCGAAGACAATTTATTTTTTACTTCACGTTGAGTAATTTTTTATTTTTTTTTAAATGTGTTTTTGGTACGTTTTAGTAGCGAGATATCGTCTATTCGTTTCTTCCTTGCGATGTCATTAGCAGGGGAGACGATTCGTCTTTTACAGTGAGCTAGACCATATCTTTTCCAAGTGCAACGTACGCGAAATAAAGACACTAGCTTTTGTATTTTATATCGCAAGCAGGTGACGGGATATTTTTTTTTTTTTTTTTCTTTGTAGCCGTGTTGTAAACAAAAGGTTAGAGGAGGAGATTACTAAGTAAGAGGGGAGAGAAGGCGTCTACCATCATGATATTTGAGAACATGGCGACGTTTAGCTATGCTTACAGAGCTCAACCATAAATACAATATTTCTTCTTGAGCGTTATCGGCGAAACTTGTTTTAAACATTATTAATACGCTAAAATTTTAAAATATTATTGTTTCACACACTGATCTCAAGATAGAGTTTTTAATCAGCTCTATTATTAACAAATATTGTCATTTTAACACACTTCATAACCTACCAATATATGTGGGGGTATAACTTGTATTGAGTATAGATGTATACGTGTTTAATATTTAATGCATAGAACACAGGACAAAAACAGATTTACATCCCCGCAACATCCGACATAAGGGTTGGGATGGGTACGGGGAGGGCGGAGGAGAAGAAAAAAAAAACACCATAAAATGTTTAACGCTAAAAATGTTTGGCTTTATTCAACGACTTAAGAGTAGAAATGTGTTATAATTTTATGTATGTCTTCATTGTAACAGTCACCGTAACAAATGATTAAACTTTATGATTTTTTGTGTGCGAGAAATGCTCCCAGTGTGATTGCACCAAGTCCTGCCACAGACCATTTAATTAATGTTTTAACAGATGGCAAATCTCTCTGACTTTCAGTGCGTGAATAAAACTCAACCAGACCTTGCTGTAGAATATAAAAATAAGAGAGACTCAATGTCTTAATTTCTCTATCTTGAAGCTGGGTAATCAGTATACTTTAAAGTCATGGGGAGAGGAGTGATAAAAGATGATAGAGATAAAATATAGCTGTAGCATACATAACAATTATCCTAAACGCAATATGCATTCTAATGAAAACAGCTCATAAATTTGAATTAAACAATATTCTGTTGTTCAAAGGTATCAGTTAAACAAGTCAATATACTGATTTAGATTCTTCTTAACAGGTGATATAAATTTGATATTATGATGTATGCATATGGAAACTATTCTTACCCATTTATCATTAGACGTCAACCATTCTTGTAAGTTAGTGTCGATATATGAGGTAACCCATTCAACAACATTATCCACCAAATGGCTTTTATTATGTACGAAACAATATACCACAAAGCATCCAGCGAAGCCTAAAAGCGCCACAATCCTGCCCCAGTTAACACCATCAGAGAAGGTTTCATCAACTATTATTTTAAAAGTATCATAAGCGTTGTTATCAGTAATATTAAGCTGTTCAATCAAATCATTGAATCTATTTCTAAATCGTTCCTCAAATTCATCACCAAGACTACGCATTGCCGCTTGGACAACATTGGGAGTAACACTACTTTGTCGCCCATCATTTTCCCACTGAAAACCTTCCTTCGCTACTCGATGTTTGATATAATCCACTACTATCGAACGAGTATTATAAGATTCCATGTTTTCAGACAATTCACTCGAACTTAACACATCTGTTTTTTAAAAAAACCATCTCAAACTTTAAATGAGATTCATTTATATTACACAAAAACAAAAATGCCTAATTCAGCAAACAAAAAAAGTGAAGACCTTTTGTTATTCGTAGCAACTAAAGCGCCAACCAATCTTACGGCCACCTGCATAATCGATCAAATTATAGAAAGAACGTGGTTTGCATCGCAAATTTAAAAACATGGCGATGTTTACCTATGCTTACAGACCTCAACCAAAAAAGGCAATGAAACTATAAGAAGGAGGAATATATATCTTAGTCATGCAGCAGATTACCTGACCATGTTCGCTTTAGTATTACAGTTTTCATTTAATTTCTTTTTGACTTGAACTTCTTTAATTTAAGAAGGTTTACTTATACATAATACATTACGTCTAATTACAATTTTTTTTATTTTTACCACTCAATGTATTTTGTTTTTTCTATATCTTGCATTGTCATCTTAATTTTTGATCACCATGGGAAAAAATTTGCTTAAGATTATAAACTTCAAGTTTTAAAAAACATCAACGTTATAGTACGTCTTGTCAAATGACACACCGTTTAAAATGTCTACATTTAAGGTTCACCAACATAATGACGTAAAAACTAAATATGATATGACGTTAGCATACATATCATTCAATCTAATCACTCTAAAGTACAAATCAATAATTTTTATTGATTGAGGGGCTGGGTGAGTTATTTTTATTCGGGTGCCCAGGGAAGGTTTGCGGTTGGTTGGGACAGATTTTATACACGAGTCGGTGACGTTTTCACCGAGGCGGGGTTCTAAGCTAGACCATGCATGTTTTGGAATTGTTAGGGTTCGAGTCTATAGTAGGGTCGGGGGAGTTTTCACCTAGTCAGGTTGCAAAGTTGGTACATCCATGTTTTAGAATTGATAGGTAGAGAGTTTATACGAGAGTCGTGGGAGTTTGTATTTCACTGAAGCGTGTTTCAATGTTGGGACATCCATGTTTTGGAATTGGATGAGGTAGAGTTTATACTAGGGACGGAGGTGTTTTGGTTACACCGAGGGTGGTTTCGAAGTTGGTACATGCATGTTTAGGAATTGTTGGTAACCGAGTTCATACTAGTGTCGGTTAAGGTTGGTTTTGAACTCGGAACATGCATGTTTTGGAATCGGTAGGTGTTGGAATCGGTAGGTGTAGAGTCCATACTAGGGTCGGTTAAGTTTTCACCGAGGCAGGTTACAAAGTTGGGACATCCATGTTTAGGAATTGTTGTCAGTCGAGTTCATACTAGGGTCGGGGGAGTTTTGTTAACACCGAGGCAGGTTGCAAAGTTGGTACATGCATGTTTAGGAATTGTTGGTAGCCGAGTTCATACTAGTGTCGGTGAAGGTTGGTTTTGAACTCGGAACATTCATGTTTTGGAATCGGTAGGTGTAGAGTCCGTACTAGGGTCGGTGAAGTTTTCACCGAGGCAGGTTACAAAGTTGGGACATGCATGTTTAGGAATTGTTGTCAGTCGAGTTCATACTAGGGTCGGTGAAGTTTTCACCGAGGTAGGTTTCAAAGTTGTTACATGTATGTTTAGGAATAGATGAGGGGCAGAGTTTATACAAAGGTCGGAGGTGTTTTGTTAACACCTAGGTAGGTTTCAAAGTTGTTACAGGTATGATTTGGAATAGATGAGGGGCAGAGTTTATACAAAGGTCGGAGGTGTTTTGTTAACACCTAGGTAGGTTTTAAAGTTGTTACAGGTATGATTTGGAATTGATGGGGGTAGAGTTTAAACTAGCGTCGGGGGAGTTTGGGTTTCACAGAGGCGTGTTTCAATCTTGGTACATGGATGTTTTGGAAGTGATCGGGGAAGAGCTTATACTACCGTGGGATGGATTTCGTTTTCACCTAGACAGGTTTCAAACTGGGACCATCGATGTTTCGGAATTGGTTGTGTTAGAGTTTACACTAGAGTGGGACGGTCTTTGTTTTCAACAAGACAGGTTTCAAAGTTGGTACATGAATGTTTGGTACAGGACTGTTTTGGAATCGGTGAGGCAAAGTTAAACTAGGGTCAGGGGAGTTTTCAACGAGGCTGGTTTCGAAATTGGGCCACGCATGTTTCGGAGTTGGATGGGAACGATGTCACTTGTAACATTAGTTGAATACAGATACAAGTTTGTCTGTTACTTTGTCCTTTGTCCAAGTAATAGTGTGGGTAGAGGTACGGTCTGTTTATCTAGCAAGTGTTTAGGGATGGGGCGAGGGCGGCGGACATAGGTGGCTAGGCTGCAAGAGATATTCAACGAGGAGTGGTGTCTATAAGTTAAATATCCCAGTCTGTTGGAGTAGTGTCTAGGCGTTGTGATATTAGTTGAATAAATATTTGTCTGTAAGATTGTCATACATCCTTTGTCTCTTAAATGGAATAGAATGGGTAGTGGTACGGTCTGTGTATCTAACGGTTGGTATTGAGGTTAGGAATGGGAGAAGGGGAAAGGGGTTGCGGACAAAGGGAAGGGAAGGGCGAATAGTGATAAAAATAACTCACCCAGCCCCTCAATCAATAAAAATTATTGATTTGTACTTTAGAGTGATTAGATTGAATGATATGTATGCTAACGTCATATCATATTTAGTTTTTACGTCATTATGTTGGTGAACCTTAAATGTAGACATTTTAAACGGTGTGTCATTTGACAAGACGTACTATAACGTTGATGTTTTTTAAAACTTGAAGTTTATAATCTTAAGCAAATTTTTTCCCATGGTGATCAAAAATTAAGATGACAATGCAAGATATAGAAAAAACAAAATACATTGAGTGGTAAAAATAAAAAAAATTGTAATTAGACGTAATGTATTATGTATAAGTAAACCTTCTTAAATTAAAGAAGTTCAAGTCAAAAAGAAATTAAATGAAAACTGTAATACTAAAGCGAACATGGTCAGGTAATCTGCTGCATGACTAAGATATATATTCCTCCTTCTTATAGTTTCATTGCCTTTTTTGGTTGAGGTCTGTAAGCATAGGTAAACATCGCCATGTTTTTAAATTTGCGATGCAAACCACGTTCTTTCTATAATTTGATCGATTATGCAGGTGGCCGTAAGATTGGTTGGCGCTTTAGTTGCTACGAATAACAAAAGGTCTTCACTTTTTTTGTTTGCTGAATTAGGCATTTTTGTTTTTGTGTAATATAAATGAATCTCATTTAAAGTTTGAGATGGTTTTTTTAAAAAACAGATGTGTTAAGTTCGAGTGAATTGTCTGAAAACATGGAATCTTATAATACTCGTTCGATAGTAGTGGATTATATCAAACATCGAGTAGCGAAGGAAGGTTTTCAGTGGGAAAATGATGGGCGACAAAGTAGTGTTACTCCCAATGTTGTCCAAGCGGCAATGCGTAGTCTTGGTGATGAATTTGAGGAACGATTTAGAAATAGATTCAATGATTTGATTGAACAGCTTAATATTACTGATAACAACGCTTATGATACTTTTAAAATAATAGTTGATGAAACCTTCTCTGATGGTGTTAACTGGGGCAGGATTGTGGCGCTTTTAGGCTTCGCTGGATGCTTTGTGGTATATTGTTTCGTACATAATAAAAGCCATTTGGTGGATAATGTTGTTGAATGGGTTACCTCATATATCGACACTAACTTACAAGAATGGTTGACGTCTAATGATAAATGGGTAAGAATAGTTTCCATATGCATACATCATAATATCAAATTTATATCACCTGTTAAGAAGAATCTAAATCAGTATATTGACTTGTTTAACTGATACCTTTGAACAACAGAATATTGTTTAATTCAAATGTATGAGCTGTTTTCATTAGAATGCATATTGCGTTTAGGATAATTGTTATGTATGCTACAGCTATATTTTATCTCTATCATCTTTTATCACTCCTCTCCCCATGACTTTAAAGTATACTGATTACCCAGCTTCAAGATAGAGAAATTAAGACATTGAGTCTCTCTTATTTTTATATTCTACAGCAAGGTCTGGTTGAGTTTTATTCACGCACTGAAAGTCAGAGAGATTTGCCATCTGTTAAAACATTAATTAAATGGTCTGTGGCAGGACTTGGTGCAATCACACTGGGAGCATTTCTCGCACACAAAAAATCATAAAGTTTAATCATTTGTTACGGTGACTGTTACAATGAAGACATACATAAAATTATAACACATTTCTACTCTTAAGTCGTTGAATAAAGCCAAACATTTTTAGCGTTAAACATTTTATGGTGTTTTTTTTTTCTTCTCCTCCGCCCTCCCCGTACCCATCCCAACCCTTATGTCGGATGTTGCGGGGATGTAAATCTGTTTTTGTCCTGTGTTCTATGCATTAAATATTAAACACGTATACATCTATACTCAATACAAGTTATACCCCCACATATATTGGTAGGTTATGAAGTGTGTTAAAATGACAATATTTGTTAATAATAGAGCTGATTAAAAACTCTATCTTGAGATCAGTGTGTGAAACAATAATATTTTAAAATTTTAGCGTATTAATAATGTTTAAAACAAGTTTCGCCGATAACGCTCAAGAAGAAATATTGTATTTATGGTTGAGCTCTGTAAGCATAGCTAAACGTCGCCATGTTCTCAAATATCATGATGGTAGACGCCTTCTCTCCCCTCTTACTTAGTAATCTCCTCCTCTAACCTTTTGTTTACAACACGGCTACAAAGAAAAAAAAAAAAAAAATATCCCGTCACCTGCTTGCGATATAAAATACAAAAGCTAGTGTCTTTATTTCGCGTACGTTGCACTTGGAAAAGATATGGTCTAGCTCACTGTAAAAGACGAATCGTCTCCCCTGCTAATGACATCGCAAGGAAGAAACGAATAGACGATATCTCGCTACTAAAACGTACCAAAAACACATTTAAAAAAATAAAAAATTACTCAACGTGAAGTAAAAAATAAATTGTCTTCGAGAGAGAAGGGTGTTGTGTGAAAGTATTTTTCCGACACAGTCTGTTTGATTCATTGTCCTATGCTCAGATACCCATACAATGGGTATTGTGGTGACGGTACACAATGGAAGGTAGCCGCGTGCTTTCGTAGCACTTAAAAAAAAAATGCTTAGAGTGAATGACGGCGTATGTTTTGTAAGCTTGTAAAGATTACACCAGCGGGACATTAGTAAATATTTTTTAGGGTTTTCTCCCTTTAATTAATTTCAACACCCTTTACCGAACAAGTAAGACAAGTCGCTGTGTAAACTAATTAATACTCTTTACATGTACGCGTCGCTAATGTTGTGAGCAAATCGTCTCCCCTGCTAATACCGTCACAAGGAAGAAACAAGTAGAAAATATATCGCTCCTAAAACCTAACAAATACACATTTAGAATTGTGTTTGCCATCATGAAACACACGGAGGGTAGGTCATTGCCCTTTCTCCTCATCCTTTTTGTTTACAACACGGATACAAAGAAAAAAAAAATCGCGCCACCCTGATTGAGACTTAAAATACAAAAAGCGACTTTCTTTATTTCACCTGTTTCTCGCTCCGCGGAAAAGATACCTCGTTTTTATTTTCTAACCGCCCATGCGCTTTGAGGTTTTCAAAGCCTATTGTCCGCCGCTCAGCTACCCATACAATGGGTATTGTCCTCGTGGTATTCAATGGAATTTTGGCGCGCGATTGTGAGACTTAAAAATGCTAGAATGAATGACGCGTGTATGTTTTGCAAGCTTGTAAAGATTACACTAGCGGTACATTAGTAAATATTTTTAGGGTTTTCTCCCTTGAATTAATTTCAACAAAGTACTAAAAGCTCGTCTTGTGTTAGATTAGCCTATTTGATGTTTGTAAATGACGGATAAAAAATAACTCGCCAAGATCATTAATCAATCAAAATTATTGATTTGTACTTAAAAATTTATTTGATTGAAGGATATGTATGCTAAAGGCATACCGTATTTAGTTTTTATTTACGTCGTTATTTTGGTGAAAATTTAAATGTACGCATTTAAACGTTGTCTCATTTGACACGAACTACTATAACGTTTTTAAACTTTTAATTTATAATCTAAAAGCAAAATTTACTAAGCTGGTCAAAAAATTGAGCTGATAATGCAAGATATAGAAAAACTAAATAAAATAAGTTGCAAAAAATAAAAATTGTAATTAGACGTATTGAATTATGCATAAGTAAACCTTCTTAAATTAAAAAAGTTCAAGTCAAAAAGATCACTATTGTAAATCCGTTTCAGTCCTCAGTTAAACCATTGGGATCCTAAAATTTATGTGAAGCTATTTGTGAAAGTAAACAAGACTGTTCTAATTATAGAACATCGGATTCTAACTTCGTTGTTCTATTAGGGAAAACGCGAGCAGGGCGCGCGTCACGTATTTTTTAAATGTAAACAATAAACGCACGGGGCTACATCGTTCCATTGTCACTATGATAATGTATGTCACTGCGTTCTCGTCCTTGAGAATGCTTAAAGGGGGACAATTGAAAAACTATAAAAGATGAAAGATGTATCGTTGTGGTCGCGGATTAGTTTAGGGGTGAATCACCCCACTCCCTCCCCACTGTCACAGAAGTCCTATTCTATAGACATGGAAGAGTAGAATTCGGGTCCAAATCAATAGAAGTTCTCTGAGTACTGATGGGTTCCTAACTAACGTTAGGGAAAATAAAGCCGGGTGCGTATAGTGATGAACACACTAGCTCTTTATATGCCGAGGTCACAGAAAAAAAATTTTATTTGTTTATCTTCTATATTAATATTTTTTAGAAAATTATAAAAATATAAACGAAATGTATTTAAACATATATTTTAAGTGGAAGTCAATATGGTAGAATTATAGAACCTTAAAATTAAAAGGTGGTGAAAAAAAAAAAAAAATAAAAAAAATAAATAAATAAAAAATAAAAAATAAATAAATAAATAAATAAATAAATAAATAAAACAAGAAAAAACGTAGTGATTACAACATAGTCTCAAAAGAAATTTACAAAACTTGAGCTTTGAAACATAACCGACTTTGAAACTAAAACAAAAACATAATCAAAGGTATTTAGTGTAATTTCTGTTAAACCATTGGTATCCTAAATTACTTTTAAATTTTTTTAACAATAATTAATTAATATACTCTTTGATGTCTTACCCTGGTCACTATCTTAGAAAAATATCAATGTTTTTAAAAAAACACTAACAACTGGGGTAAGACTAGACCAGCTCTATTCAATAAAGCTAGCCTAACAATAGGCCATAACGAATGGGTCGGGGTAGACAAAGCGCGCGAGCCGCGTCAAACACAAAAGGACATGCTCACACAGACAGCACCTGCTCCGTCATGAGGTCATGACCTATTTCTACAAAACTATATTTAGTACAAAAGGGTGTAAATAAGACAAAAATTTAAATCCAAGTGGTCAACTAACACAGGTCAATAAAAACAACCAACAACTGGTCAAGTGGGCAACAACCGATAAACTGATCATCTGGTCAACAACTGGTCAGTTGGTCAACTGGTCAACAAATGTATAACATTATTATTTAACCATTAATAAAACAATAGCTCAAGGGATCAATTGGTCAACAACTGGATAACAAATGGAAAAAAACAATACCCTCCTCCTCCTCCATGATAACCGTTAATAAAACAATGTAAAACAACATCTGACCAACAACTGGTCAGTTGGTCAACTGGTCAATATATCGATCAATTGATCAAAACAATAACCTCCTCCTCCTCTATGATAACCGTTAATAAAACAATGTAAAACAACATCTGGTCAACAAGTGGTCAAGTGGTCAACATACCGATCAAAACAATAACCTACTAGTCAAAATAATCAACAGTTGTTTAATGAACAATCAACAACGGGCTAAAAAAATCAATAGTTGGTCAAAAAACAGGGGCAAAAATCAACAGGTGGTCGAGAATCAATCAATAACGGGTTAAATAATCAACAGGTGGTCAAGAATCAATCAATAACGGTCAAAATATGCAACAGGTGGGCAAAAATCAATCAATAACGGTCAAAATAATCAATCACTCCTCCTCCTCCACCTCCTCCTCCTCCCCCTCCTCCTCCTCCCCCTCGCCTCCTCCTCCTCCCCCTCGCCTCCTCCTCCTCTTACGACCCAAACACGACCTACTATACTACTATCGTGGACATTTCTTTGAAGTAAAAATACAACGATCCAAATTATAATTTTCTATTTAGCGCAAAAGTATTACTAGAACGTTGTGTGTTGTTTTCTTTTTACAGTATTTTTTTAATTTATTTAATAATTTTGAATATTACAGTATTCTGTTTTTGTAAAAAAAATAAAAATAAACTGACGATCAATAGGGCAAGTGAAGTAGAGTTCACTAGTTTGGATTTTCATGACGAATTAGATGGGTACTATAATCTAAATAAATGCTTCATGTATTCGAATGTATTTTCTAGGGCTTAATAGGAAGAGATTTCCAAACACCGTTGAAAAGAGAAATTTCAGCATACCGTCAAGAAGAAATTTCAACATACCGTCTGAAAGGTGTCATTTCCCCACCCCCCGGTTTTTTTTCTCTCTCTCTCCGTAAATCTTGCAGTTGGTGTCACCCCCCCCCCCCCCCCCCCGGTAAAAGCTTTAAATTAACGCAGATGTCTAATTTGTAACTGTCAGTCGAAGTTTATCTTGCCGTCGGAATTCAACACCAACTTCAACACCAACTTAAACACCACTTTCATCACCAACTTCAATACCAATTCAACACCATCTTCAGCAACACCGTCAGCGCCGCCTTCAACACCACCTTCATTACCACCTCCAACACCATCTTTAACACCATCTTTAACACCATCTTCAACACCATCTTCAAGTATAACAGCCTCCATCTTCTTCTTTCCACACACACCCTCTCAGTTTCACCCTCCCTCACTCCCCCCCCCCAGCCCAAAACTTCCAACTCCACCTACCAAAATCTACCCTCCCAACTAACCTTCCTAAATCCACCCTCCGAAAAACACCCTATAAACTCTACTCCCCCCTCTCTCTTCCACCCTCCCCTCCTAGTGACGCCTGATCTCTATTTACTCCTCCCGTCTACACAAACACAACCCACGTGACCAAATCTCAACCTCCTCGCCCGACCCAAATTGATTTATCAAATTCAAAATATATGTAGACACTGAACCAAAAAAACCCCTTCACAGTTCCCCCATCCTCACACAGCGCGTTAATAAAACAGTTAAAAATCAATGCGGGTAAATCACATTATTTCATTCGGGTTTTGAATGTGATTTTATTGTGGGGGTTTTAGGGCATGGGCAAGACGAGACACGAGTCGACGTTAAGTGGTAGACATCTATGTACTGGGTAGTGCAAATGCCGTCAGTAAAGGGAGAGAAGAAAGAAGGGGAGGCGATGTCCGGAAACGGGTGGCGTAGGGGCTTTTTTTTTTTTTTGAAGCGGTCACCTTCTTCAAGGCCGTTGATTGAGGTAGGGTACAGTACAGCTAACAAAGAAAGCAGCAACGTTTTTTTTTTTTTTTTTTTTTTTAACACACATGTATAAAAATGCCATGAAAAAAATATAATAATCGTGCTTGAATTATCGTATAATAAGATTGTTTTCAGTTTAATATACAGTTTAATCGATGGTTTCTTCAATATCAGCTTACAATAATTAGTTGACAATAGCATTTATTGAATGCTTTTAAAGACCAGTCCATGTTGTGGAACTACAGAGTATCTGCAAGCCTTGGGGTAACGGTGAGAGGGCAGGGGGGGGGTGGTCTTGAGGGAGCGAGGGGGAAGGCCTTTGGGAGACCCGGAAATCCAAGACTAAACAAAAAATATTATATTAATTTTTAGATTTATTGTCTGGCCTACATCTTAGCCATGATCGATTTTTTTTGTTTAATGTACAATAATCGTGTTTTTATATGTACAATTACTATCAGAAGATGTTAGGTAAAAAACAAAAAGGCGAAACAAAACAGCAACTGTACAAAGATTGGCAAATCATGGTTTCTTTAAATAAGTTACAAAAAAAAAAAAAAAATAAATAAATAAATAATCGCATGTCTTCGATAAGTAACCGTAGTTTCTTGCCTTTCCATCCCTGTTGTAATTTCAGTCCCTTGACCACAAATCTGCACTTAACTTTGACACGAATATCGATACCTGAATAAAAGATAAACCTCAACACGATACCATGTTGTCATACATTGGTAAAACAACATTCACTACAGAGGCGTAGCGACCCTTCCCGGCGCTCGGGAACAAACTTTCGATTTGCACTCCCCCCATCAAAATTTCGATTTGCACCCCCCCTCCTCAAACTCAAACTTTCAATTTGTTTTTTCAACCCATTTTGGCGCCCCCTAAGGTCGGCGCCCCGGGACATATACACCCCCCCCCCTCGCTACGCCTCTGATTCACTAAAACACTCACTCTACTGGAAATGTAATTTCGTCTCTACCCATACATCAACACACCTGAATGTGTTGGGAGGCGTGTTAATTAACTGTAGCCTCGTTAATCACAATTAACATAAATCTTTCGCGTCAAGACAATCGTTGAACGACCAGTGCTCAATTATAAGTGAGTAGATTATTTTTTTTTCGTGTGGAATTTATTCATTGTATCAGCGTTTCTCACACCACTGTGCATAACTGCAAAACGATGGTTTCACTGAAGTTCATTGTATTTGCTGTTAGTGTCTTTTTACTTTCTCGTATATACGAAGTATAGAGAAAGTCTTGTAATCGTGCAAAAAAAAAATCGAGACATTTTTATAAATCTCGACGTTTTACACCTCACTGATACGGAAAAAATAATTTTGCAATCTTGTCCGTATGTCTGTGTGTCTATCTGTGTTTGTGTGTGTGTGTGTTTGTGTGTGTGTGTGTGTGTGTGTAAACACGATAACTTGAGTACCGTTACAGATAGGTTGATGACATTTCATTTATAAGTAATTTATCAAAACCGTAGATCCGTATCAACTTTTGAGCGATTTCCGATAACCGGAAATGGTACTTTTTCTACTTTGAATTTTTCAAAAGCCTATAACTTGAGTACTATTTCAGATAGATAAATGAAATTTCACATGTGAGTAAAAGATCTAATTTTCTACCTTCTGTTAAATTTTGAGTAATTTCCGTTGACCGGAAGTAGTAATTTACGCTACTTCCGATTTCTAAAAAAAAACTAATGTAAATTTTTAAAGTACTAATAATATTGCGCACTATTATGAAATTTTTTATTTGGCGTTCACTTGGTGTGCAATTCTTTTGTCTACGAGATTTTATTCTATTTTTAAAACTTTAAGTATTTAAAATAGATTAAAAATCATATCTATAGCCCGACTTCCCATCCCCTGTTGTTTTATATAAGAATATTCGAGAAAGTTTAGGGAAGATCACTCCTGGTTTATTTTATTTTAGCGATTACTCGATGTGATAAAACGTTAATTTCAAATATTTATAATTATTTTAAAAAAACTGTCAGTGAATTATTTTTATTTTAGCGATTACTCAAATTACTCGATGTGGTAGAACATTAACTTTACTGTAGTAGAATTATTATCACAACCCACCGATGAAGGCAGATTTCTTGACCAAATGAGCTAAAGCTCAATTAGTGAAGCTATATAAACAATTATTTCAATCTATTCTTGTAGATTTTAGAATTGATAACAGAAAATGTAAACATTGTCTTTACAAACCAGAAAATAAGATGAAATGCTTGGCCGAACCAGGTTAGCTACAATAAATAATCGTTTATTTGTCACTAGGAAGCAATTTATTAATTATATGCAATATATTCTTTAAAAAAAATATTATCCGGGGAAGTAACTAATAAAAAAATAATTTAAAAAAATAAATAATAATAGTTAATGAGTCAAATATTTGTCACTTATTTCTTGATAAGATTGATTATAACAAAAATAAATGACATTTTAAAAATAAGTATTATATTTTTTATGTTTTATAACATTAAAAAAGTTAATTTTAATTAAAATCACGACACTTTATCGTAGTTTAAAAAAATATTAAAATTAATATATTAAATATTAAAATGTGATAGTCTGTTAATCGTTTCAGTGTAATAATCCAAATTAAATTTTAATTTTGGATCCCTTTGAAAGGGACATTAAAACAAATAAAATTATCTTTGGGTTTATTATAGAGCTCAGAAACAATAGATACTTGTGAGATGTTTAAGAATACATTCAGGCATAGCGCTTAATTATAAGTAAGTCGATTATTTTTTCGTGTGGAATCAATTCCTTGTATCAGCGTTTCTCATAACGCTACGCATAACTGCAACATTTACCATTAAGTAGCATAACCGATACCCGTAGTAAAACGTTAATTTTACTGAGGTAAAAAGTATTGACTGAATGCGTCTTTTTTTTAACGATGACTTAATGTGGTAAAACTTTAACTTTACTGGGGTAAAATGGTGTTTTTTAATGTATAGCTTGATGTGGTAAAACGTTAATTTTACTGAGGTAGAATTTATTCCAAAATCGGCTAGTTACTTATTTTATTTTAGCGATTACTCGATGTGGTAAAACGTTAGTTTCAATGAACTATAATTATTTTTTTTAAAAACCTGTCAGTAAATTATTTTGTTTTTAGCGATTACTCGATGTGGGGGAACATTAACTTTACTGTAGTAGAATTTATTATCAAAATGCACCGATGAAGGTAGATTTCTTGACCAAATGAACTACAGCTCAATTAGTGTAGTTATATACACAATTATTTCAATCTATTCTTGTAGATTTTAGAATTCGTTAACAGAAAATGTAAACATTGTCTTTACAAACCAGAAAATAAAATGAAATGTTTGGCCGAACCAGGTTAGCTACAATTAATAAATGTTTATTTGTCACTAGGAAGCGATTTATTAATTATGCAATATATTATTTAAAAACATACTAGAATACCCGTCATCCGTTGGATAACTGTGGGTTTCGGGGGTCATCCATCAAAAAACATCACGTCTGTCACTCAGAGGCATAGCGACCCTTCCCGGCGCCCGGGGACAAACTTTTCGATTTTAACCCCCCCCCCCCCAAGATTTCGATTTTCAACCCCCCCCCCCCCTCCAACTTTTGATGTGCACCCCCCCCCCCCACTTAAACTTTCGATTTGAACCCCCCTCAACCTTTCAATGTATTTTTCCAAACCATTTTGTCGCCCCAACATATGTCCCCCCCCCCGACCCCCCCTCCACCTCCCCCCGCCTTTCCTCTCGCCCCCCCCCCTCCTCGCTACGCTACTGCAGTGTCACTTATTGTCACAAAAAACAGACCCCACATTCAAAAATATGTTTCTTATCTTTTAAAAACACAGAAAACACCGATTTCGGACGTCACATGTGACCTACTCAACTCTACTTCACCTGCCCAGTGTCCCGCCAAGTCTCAGACAACATGTTTTTATCGTTTAAAAAACGATTCCAGCCGAGCATGTCTCTGACCACACTATCCTTTCATATGCTTAGGACAAAGAAACAGATGAACTCTACTTCACCTGCCCTGTATCCTGCCAAGTTCAGATAGGCAACTTTATCATTCACATCTAAAAAAAAAAAATTAAAAAAAAATATCATTCACATATTGGTCTAGAACCCGTGCCACCCGTATGAGAGCGGACTACGCTACCAACTTAGATTTACTCGTGACGTCACAAATGAATTTTTATACTATACTATGAGTCTCCTTATGCAACTTTATTTACGCGCATAGATCTAGATCTAAGTCTAGTAGTAGTAACTTTCAAATTAAATTTTATCTTAAATTAGCCAAACAAAGATTTATATAAAATAATTAAGGCCTGAAATAGATTCTAGATGTATTAAGGCCTGAAATAGATTCTAGATGTAGAATTTACATTAAGTCTAGATCTAGAATTTACATTGAGTCTAGTGACCTAGATCTAGGCTAGATCTAGATCTAGGCTAGATTCATAACTTTCCTTCGACAGCTGATCTTTAGATCTAGAGAAATTTATCGTAAAACTAAATGAAAAAGACAGTTAAAAATTGATATAAGTGTTGGAACGTAATAAATACAGCAAACGGACGTATTGTTTAAGTTATAGCCGGCAGAAAATTAGCTTTGTAACGCGTTAAACTTTTGAATTGGCCACAAAGTCTATGATGGAGTCCGCCATTTTTATTGTACCAAAAAGTAAACACATCAAGGGACGTCACTATTCCCACAAAGTGTAGTCAATGTTTTAACATTTAAAAAAAAATGGTTTAATCTACCTATGAATAAATCAATAAATTAATTAACGTCTTTAAATAAATTTGTGATTAACAGTCTGTCTGCATTAAAAAAATTATTCTCTACCTACATACTATTTTACAGCTCTCCAGATAGAGTCGAATATATCACAATACTCGATCGGACAAACAAAAAAAAAACAAATAAATATTCAAACATGTAAACAAACTTGACTTTTAGTAGTTTACTAGAATACCCGTCATCCGTTGGATAACTGTGGGTTTCGGGGGTCATCCATCAAAAAACATCACGTCTGTCACTCAGAGGCATAGCGACCCTTCCCGGCGCCCGGGACAAACTTTTCGATTTTAACCCCCCCCCCCCTCAAGATTTCAATTTTCAAACCCCCTCAAACTTTTGATGTGCACCCCCCCCCCCTCACTCAAACTTTCGATTTGAACCCCCCTCAACCTTTCAATGTATTTTTCCAAACCATTTTGGCGCCCCAACATATGTCCCCCCCCCCGCCCCCCCTCCACCTCCCCCCGCCTCCACTTCACCCCCCCCCCCCGCCTCCCCTCCCGCCCCCCCCCTCCTCGCTACGCTACTGCAGTGTCACTTATCGTCACAAAAAACAGACCCCACATTCAAAAATATGTTTCTTATCTTTTAAAAACACAGAAAACACCGATTTCGGACTATCCCTTCATATACTGACGTCACATGTGACCTACTCAACTCTACTTCACCTGCCCAGTGTCCCGCCAAGTCTCAGACAACATGTTTTTATCGTTTAAAAAACGATTCCAGTCGAGCATGTCTCTGACCACACTATCCTTTCATATGCTTAGGACAAAGAAACAGATGAACTCTACTTCACCTGCCATGTATCATGCCAAGTTCAGATAGGCAACTTTATCATTCACATATAAAAAAAAAATTGAAAAAAAAATATCATTGACATATTGGTCTAGAACCTGTGCCACCCGCATGAGAGCGGACTACGCTGCCAACGTAGCTATTTACTCGTGACGTCACAAGTGAATTTTTATACTATATTTTAAGTCTCCTTTTGCAACTTGATTTACGCGCATAGATCTAGATCTAAGTCTAGTAGTAGTAACTTTCAAATTAAATTTTATCTTAAATTAGCCAAACGAAGATTTATATAAAATAAAGAAGGTCTGAAATTATCTAGATCTAGATAGAATTATCTAGATCTAGATTAGATTCTACGACTCGTTTGCTTACGTCTTAAGTTTAGTTTTTCTTGCTAGATCTAGAATCTATATCTAGATCTAATCATTAGGCCCGGAGCGAGCATTTCAAAATTACCATATTCCAAACAAAGATTTATATAAAATAATAAAGGTCTAAAATAGTTTAGTAGGCCTATATAGAAAATCATTATTATCTAAATCTAGAAAGAAAATTATCTATATTTTAGATCTACGACTGAGCTATATTTAGAATTTACGTTTATAATTTAGCAAAATTACCGGCATCTAAGCCGCGTATGAATCTTAAGCTACACCAATCCGGGAGCGAGCATTTCAAAATTACCATATTCCAAACAAAGATTTATACAAAATAATAAAGGTCTAAAATAGTTTAGTATATAGAAACTCATTATTATCTAAATCTAGATAGAATTATCTAGATCTAGATTAGATTCTACGACTCGTTTGCTTAAGTCTTAAGTTTAGTTTTTCTTGCTAGATCTAGAATCTATATCTAGGTCTAATCATTAGGCCCGGAGCGAGCATTTCAAAATTACCATATTCCAAACAAAGATTTATATAAAATAATAAAGGTCTAAAATAGTTTAGTAGGCCTATATAGAAAATCATTATTATCTAAATCTAGAAAGAAAATTATCTATATTTTAGATCTACGACTGAGCTATATTTAGAATTTACGTTTATAATTTAGCAAAATTACCGGCATCTAAGCCGCGTATGAATCTTAAGCTACACCAATCCGGGAGCGAGCATTTCAAAATTACCATATTCCAAACAAAGATTTATACAAAATAATAAAGGTCTAAAATAGTTTAGTATATAGAAACTCATTATTATCTAAATCTAGATAGAATTATCTATATTCTAGATCTACGACTGGTTTGCTTAAGTCTCGTTTTTTTTATTGTATTTATAACTAATAAATCTTTGATTTGACCTAGATTGTCCTAGATTCTAGATTCTAGATCTAGATCTATAAATAACTTTCTTGGACAGATTTTAGATCTAGAGAAATTTATCGTAAAACTAAATGAAAAAGACAGTTGAAAATTGATATAAGTGTTGGAACGTAATAAATACAGCAAACGGACGTATTGCTAAAGTTATGACCGACAGAAAATTAGATTTAGAACGCGTTAAACTTTTGAATGGGAACACAATTTTCTTCGATAGACGCCGCCATTTTATTGTACTAAAGAGTAAACAAAAACCTGTGACGTCACTATTCCCACAAAGTTTAGTCAATGTTTTAACATTTTAAAAAAAAATGGGTTACTCTACGTATGAATAAATCAATAAATTAATTAACGTCTTTAAATAAATGTGTGATTAACAGTCTGTCTTAAAACAAAAATTTGTCTCTACCTACATACTATTTTACAGCTCTCCACGATGAGTGCAACCACGCGAGATAGTCAATCAGCCAAACAAACAAACAAACAAAAAAACAAATAAATATTCAAACATGTAAACAAACTTGACTTTTAGTAGTATTAGATAGATATATAGATAGATTATCAGGGTAAATAACTATTTTTAAAAAAAACTAAAAAACCTATAATAATAATAGTTAATGAGTCAAATATTTGTTGCTACTTTCTTGATATGGTTAATTTTTAACAAAATCAAAAGACATTTAAAAAAATAGGTAATTTTATAATTTTGTTTTATAACATTGAAAAAGTTAATTTTACTTAAAATCATGACACTTTATTGTAGTTTAAAAAATATTAAAATAAATAGATAGTTTGGGAATTGTGTCAGTACATTTTAATTGTAAATAAATCAATTTTGGATCCCTTTGAAAGGGACATTTAAACGAATGAATTATCCTTGGGCACGGTTCGGCAACTTTTGAGGCGGGAGAGCCAAAAGTTACAATTTACAAAATCCCCCAGGTTCTAAAGAGAGACTTAACTTACAATCTTTTAAGAATATTATAGTATTTGATTAGGATTAGGTAAATAAATTTTTAAATAAATTGGTTGAAGTATGAAATAATATTTATTCGTATAAAAACATACACATGTTTAATAAATATTAAGTATTTTAGCTAGCTCTGCTAGGATAATAAAATAAAATTGTATAACTATAGGACTATCCCTACCAAATTTAGAAGCTAATAACTAAAAAAAAAAATTCACTCAAATCAAATTACTGCACACTGACACTTACAC
Organism: Physella acuta; assembly: GCF_028476545.2. Classification (NCBI taxonomy): domain Eukaryota; kingdom Metazoa; phylum Mollusca; class Gastropoda; family Physidae; genus Physella; species Physella acuta. Next base: position 49,340 of record NW_026732017.1, read on the forward strand.
AAATACTTTCTGAATACAATAACAATTACTATTGATAATATTCCAAAAAATTTAAAAAATTTGCACTTTGGTAGTGGAAAGCATGGAACCACTGCCACGGGGCTGACCACATCACAGTTGTGGGGCTAGGTCTTGTGCCCAAGCATCTGTCAGCAAACAATCTACTCCACCTATTCTTAGTGTTTTTATCTTGTTTAAAGTTGCTTTTTTACAGTATAATATTTTTATGAGTTATGAAAATAATATAATATAATAATTATGGAACTGGCGAGCCGCATCCTGACATCAAAAGAGCCGCATGGTCGGCGTGGTCGAGTAGGTAAAGCTAGAACTTATCAGAATATCTCCTCGTTTATAGAGAAAAACTAAATATCTGAACTCCACCTAATATTTACTTTGATCACCAGGCCCGAATGGGCAACTAAGAAATGAATCTAGGAAGTTTTAATCCAAAATAACAAGATCTAGATATCCTATACCTTAAAAAAACGACTATCCGAAACCTCATTTCCAATTTAAAAAATGTAAAGTATCTTTCATACCTTTCTTAGTATCGTAGCGGGTAGGCAAAGACAGTCAGGCATTTTTTTCATCGATTGCTAGTGTTTGTCTATACTGCTTCTTGTCTGAATGCTTGAGAGATAAGCTAATTCAAAATGTAGACCTTATCTAACTGAATAACTTCCTAGTGCTGTGCATTTTTCAAGGGGCGTCTATTATAAACTTATTAGTCAGAATTCGGCCGCTGTTTGTGTTTTTAAACTAAAAAATCAACCAATTTTATTGTCTTAAGCGAACGCTGTCCGGACTATTAATTTTAGGGACCGTCGGCTTTATGTAAACAATGTCTGGAGAGAAGGTGATGACAGCTGGTATTTATACTAAAGTGTGTGCACTTGTTAGATATTTAAAAAAAAAATTGAAGCTTGTGATGCAAACATTAACACTATATTTATTATATTGAAAACCAACAATTAAGCAGTCAAATTTGGGTGCCTAAAAATCGGGGGACCCTGACTGCAGCCCTCTCAGCCCCCCCCCCCCCCCCCCTTTAATCCGCTACTGAATGAAAATGTCAAAATTTCATGTGATTAATTTACTCGAATACAATACTTCCTCTATACGAGAAAGTAAAAAAAAAATAGAATACACAAAATGTTTTTTTTAAATACATGAAAAACGAATTGTTGACAAATTTTGATGTAACAATTCACTAAAAATGAGATAAAAAATAATTTTCTGTAAATATATAATAATAACGACTATTTAAATCGACAAAAAGACTAGTGTTGATAACTATTTTATGTATTAAATACATTTATTATAATTGAAAACGCGACCTAAACTTTTATTTATAGTGATTTAAATAGTAGTTCATTATTTAAAAAAAATAATTTATGTTCTCATTTGTGTTGCATTGTTATCTAAAAGCTTGTTAATAAAACGTTTTTACAACCTTCTATTTAACTTGCTTCCTCTGTCTTCTGTCTGTCTTATGGGTCGAAACGGGCGAGGGAATTTTCGACCACGTTTAACCGGCTAACTTCTGTTAAACTTAGCACATGGGTCAAGATCCAATGCAAATGCAATCTGACATTAAAGTTACCTAACTGGATGCTTAATACATTTTAAACGAATTAATTAAAATATATATAATGTCTTGTTTGCATTTTTTAATATAAGGGAGACAACCTATTTTTTGAATTTGTAAAACATATCTTAACAAATAATGAATGTAATAGTCACAAAATAGAACAAGTTAAAAATAATATATTTTTTAAATATTTTATGTATATGGAATATATACTAAAATTTTTACCAAATTGTGTAAAAATATTGTTACTACAAATAGCAAGCTGTTCGCCAAAACATGAAGCCTACGCAAAAGTAATTTGAATATAAAATAAAGAAAAGAAATCTGAACTCACTTTATTTTAATATGAAAGACAACTTTTTGGATCCCTGATTACAAAGGGACGACTTATAAGATACGTTGAATTACTCTCAGTACACACATGTCATTCTTGTCCTTTTACTCTTAACCGAATGACATTAACACAATTTTCAACCCCCAGTAAAGAAAGAAAGTGTGTGATCGCCTTAATTCCATGGATTTCTTCTTGAGTTTTTGCGGTAGGCTGTGGATGTTCTTCATTTAAAACTTTAGGTGGGTAGTTCTGGGGTGTCAAAGCTTGTCGCTTGCTTTATGGGCTTCGTTAGAGAGTTGTAGTGTGTGAGCATCGATGGTTAATGGTGCTGATGTGGTTTCGTTGTTCTGAAATATCGAGTCTCGTGGTATCCAGGTGTGCTTGCTGTAATCGTGTAGTTTATGATGTGTTTCGTGAAATCCTGGTTGTTTGGGAGTCTGGGCATTTTTCTCCAGGGGGTGGAGGAGGGGGAGGGGATGAGGGACACTTGAAACTTTCGGGGGTGGGGCATGCGTACTAAATCTCCCGATGGAGGGGAACTGACACTGGTAAAAGTATATAAGTATATTTTTTTTTACTAAATAGCTTTTGCTTTTATTCATTCTAAAAATAATAATTGATATGCTGCTCATAATAGTCATTATGTACGCTGAAACATTTTAATGTAAAATTATCTCCCCTGAACAATATACTTTAAGAAGAAATGAGTTAATCGCAACCCTCCCCCTAAAATAAATTACTATTAACTGTGGCTAACCTGACATTGACAATCACTTTTTTTTTTAATTTCCTTTTTTTTTACGAGAATCTTTATATTTTCTGTTTTAAATGTTGTACATTTGCATAAATAGTTTGAAATTTTGTTTTTTTTATCTGACTTAGCGCGAGTTTCGTACGTGAAGAAATCTGCCTTTATTAGTAGGGTCCAGTGGCGTAGCCAGGGATTGGTCATGGGAGGGGTTCAAATATTTTTCCAATGTATAAAATCATATATATATATATATATATATATATATATATATATATATATATATATATATATATATATATATTTATATATAGGGGTGTGAGTCCATGGGAGCGGTGATAGCCCCCCCCCCTAACCCCCCCCCCTTGCCTACGCCACTGGTAGGGTCTTCTTCTGTGGCTTATGGTTAGGCCAAAGGTCTTCTTCCCGTGGGTTAGGGTTAGGTCAGTGATCTGATTGTATCATTTGTGACAGGGTTAGGTCAAGGATATTCTTGTACCAGATAGTTAGGATTAGGGTTTAATGATCTGGTTGTACCAGTGGGTAAGGGTTTAATGATCTGGTTGTACCAGTGGGTAAGGGTTTAATGATCTGGTTGTACCAGTGGGTAAGGGTTTAATGATCTGGTTGTACCAGTGGGTTAGGGTTTAATGATCTGATTGTACCAGTGGGTAAGGGTTTAATGATCTGGTTGTACCAGTGGGTAAGGGTTTAATGATCTGCTTGTACCAGTGGGTTTGGGTTTAATGATCTGCTTGTACCAGTGGGTTTGGGTTTAATGATCTGGTTGTACCTGTGAGTAAGGGTTTAATGATCTGGTTGTACCAGTGGGTAAGGGTTTAATGATCTGATTGTACCAGTGGGTAAGGGTTTAATGATCTGATTGTACCAATGGGTAAGGGTTTAATGATCTGGTTGAACCAGTGGGTAAGGGTTTAATGATCTGATTGTACCAGTGGGTTAGGGTTTAATGATCTGATTGTACCAGTGGGTAAGGGTTTAATGATCTGATTGTACCAGTGGGTAAGGGTTTAATGATCGGATTGTACCAGTGGGTAAGGGTTTAATGATCTGATTGTACCAGTGGGTAAGGGTTTAATGATCTGGTTGTACCAGTGGGTTAGGGTTTAATGATCTGGTAGTACCAGTGGGTAAGGGTTTAATGATCTGATTGTACCAGTGGGTAAGGGTTTAATGATCTGATTGTACCAGTGGGTAAGGGTTTAATGATCGGATTGTACCAGTGGGTAAGGGTTTAATGATCTGATTGTACCAGTGGGTAAGGGTTTAATGATCTGCTTGTACCAGTGGGTTAGGGTTTAATGATCTGGTAGTACCAGTGGGTAAGGGTTTAATGATCTGATTGTACCAGTGGGTAAGAGTTTAATGATTGGATTGTACCAGTGGGTAAGGGTTTAATGATCTGATTGTACCAGTGGGTAAGGGTTTAATGATCTGCTTGTACCAGTGGGTTAGGGTTTAATGATCTCGTTGTACCAGTGGGTAAGGGTTTAATGATCTGGTTGTACCAGTGGGTTAGGGTTTAATGATCTGATTGTACCAGTGGGTAAGGGTTTAATGATCTGGTTGTACCAGTGGGTTAGGGTTTAATGATCTGGTTGTACCAGTGGGTAAGGGTTTAATGATCTGGTTGTACGGCAAATAATCATCAACCTGGGTAGGAATAATGTGGACTGGGTTTAAGGAATTTCAGACTTGATTCAGAATGACTCAAGTACCTATTCATTTAATACGACGAATCTTTCTATGTAGGCCCTATATAGAAGAACAGATATGTATGTTATTTTAAACTACTTTGGAGCGATTACCGGTAATTATAATATGTACAGTATTTTATTTTAGCTCTAAACAGTGTGAACCTTGAGAATTAGCTCTTCACAGTCGGCATTTCTGGGCCACCAAACTCTTAATACCTTTAGCTTTCAACGTTTGGTATTTTCAGCCTACTAAACTCTTATGGGATTTAGCTCTTGAAGCTGGACCCACCTATTCCACTAAACTCTTAAGGGCTTTATTTCTAAACGGTGATTCCGGCTAGTCCACTAAGCTCTCATGAGCTTTAGCTCTTGGTGGTGGGCCTACCTAGACCACCACCTTTCATAGGCCTTGGTTGAAGTTGGTGGACCCAGTTTTCAATCTGGCTTTGACGGGCATCGACTTGAGACATTCTGGAGTCCACCTAGCTCTCAAACTATTGTTACTTTTTAACCATCTATTTCAATTTAAACTTGTTAAGTGTAAAATGGTTTCTAATTTCTACTATAGCTAATCACTTTACGGGAAAGTTTAGGGAAGATTCAGACTCTACCCACGGAGAGTTTCAACGCCACAAAAAAATATACAGACAAATGGGATCAGAGGCGTAGCGAGGGGGGACATATGTCCCCGTGCGCCGACCTTAGGGGGCGCCGAAATGGATTGAAAAAACAAATTGGAAGTTTGAGGGGGGGGGGGGAGTGGAAATCGAAAGTTTGTCCCCGGGCGCCGGGAAGGGTCGCTACGCCTCTGGCTGGGATTCATCTTAGATGATAACATAGACACAATGGGTAAGAGAAAAATGCCCATGCCAACATTAAATCACACGGCCAATGACAACAGTGTACTTGGCTTGCAAAAAAACCGATGCTTTGACTATATCTACTAAGCCATGAGGCAATATTTCGCGAAAATGAAGTTTCCCATATACCACCAATAGCTATGAGCTCTACATTTGAGATTAGTTTGTTTGTCCCTTAACAAAGGGATCCAGAAATAAAAAATTCATAAGAAAACGTTTTAATAACAAGCTTTTATGTAATAATGCACTAAAAAGTAGAAAATAAATTATACACTACTATTTGAATTACTATAAAGAAAAGCGTGGGTCACTTTAGTATCTATTGGATACCTTTACTAATATTTAGGAAGAGACCCACGCTTTTCTTTATAGTTATTTAAATAGTAGTGCATTATTTATTTTCTCATTTTTAGTGCATTATTACATAAAAGCTTGTTATTTAAACGCTTTTTTTTATGAATTTTATTTCCAGCACTTTACATGTTTTATTTACAATAGAGTTTCATGACTAAAAACCATTTCGCGCCTATTAGACGTGATGACGCGATATTGAACGTGATGACGCGTGTGGAGTGGTTGGATAGAACTGCCTACTAATTTGGTCACAATTTTAATTAATTCATAAAAATTAATTAGGCATCCAATTAAATCAAATTGAATGTCATGATGCATTGTCTTCATGTCTTGACCCACGTTCCAACTACGAACCGCATCTCTCAGTTAGAAGTGCCAGTAATTTCGCTCGGGCGTTTTGATCTAGACTTTTCAGCCCGAGGGCCGCATTAACTATCAAAGATCAGTTCAGGGGCCAGAGTTTCTTTAAGGCATATCTTCGGGGTGGAAGTCATTTGCTTGCAATTCAATGACTTCCAGCTGCAGTTCATCTTTGTAACTGGCCACATTTGCTTCAAATGGGCTTTGAAGCAGTCTCACTTCTTCTACCTTTAAATCCAAGTCAGAAAATCGCTATTAAAGGTCGCTGGAGGTCTTTGATGATCTCGCATGCATATGACGTGGGGAACTCAGTGGTTGTTTCAGTCGTAAAGACCTTGAACTGCTGAAAGTGTGTCAAGTTGTTGGCATGTACTTGTTCCAAACACATGATAAGTTTGGATCTCAAAGCCTTTTGTAGGTGTATTAGAAACTAGATTTCCCTCTCTTAATTTTAAGTTCAGAAAAAAATAAAATGACTAGTTATGTCTGTAGCAGGGGCCAATTTCTATACCCACTCTTCATCAGACATTAATGGCTGTGGCTTGCCTTTACTTTCCAGGTAGTCACCAATTTCCTTTCTTAACTTAAATACTCTGCTCAGAACTTTCTCGCAAATTAGCCATATAACTGCTGTGAAATATGGTAAATCTTGCGGTTCTGTGTTTTTATCTTTCAACATGTCTTTGAGCTATCTATTGTTAGATATCCTCTCCGGTAGCACACATTTTATGTAGGGAAGCCAGCTCTTAGGTTATGTTCATGTCTTAATACACACCTTTAATGAACACAAGGAGTTGAGATGTGGAACAGCTGTCCAGCGACTCATCCATTGCAATACAAAAATGGCGAAACTTGCTTGCATTTTTCGCTATTTGAATAACAATGTTTTTACCAATGTCTGCAACACGACAGGCAATGGTATTTGCACACAAAGCTAAATTTTCAAAACTGTTTTGGATTTTCTGGGCTAAGTTCCTCAGCTACCTCCAACGAACATTTAATCTGTGAACAAAAAGATCGCCGCGTATCGGATGTGAGGACCATCGCGGGCCGCATCCGGCCCGCGGGCCGTAGTAGGGAGACCCCTGATCTAGACCAGGGGTCGGCAACCTGCGGCTCGCGAGCCGCATGCTGCTCTTTTGATGTCAAGATGCGGCTCTTCAGCTCCATGCACAAATATTTATAATTTTTTTTTATTTTCGAAAATTAAAAATATTGTTCTACAACATTCGGTGATGAATGATATAATAATAAATATAAACAATAAACACTCGCTATTATATTAGAATATTTACTTACTCCCTATTTCAATGTACTTTCTATTATATATATATATATATATATATATATATATATATATATATATATATATATATATTATCTTAATAAAATATCATAATAATGAAATAAAAAATGTGTGTGGCTCTTTAAAACTGGGAAATTTTGTAAATTACAACTTTTGGCTCTTCCGTCTCAAAAGGTTGCCGATCCCTGATCTAGACAGACAGACTGACTAAAGACAGAGGAAGTGAGTTAAATAAAAACTTGTAATATAACAACCATATCCTTAATTTAGAAAGTATACTTGAAATGTCAAGAAAAATTATATAACTAAAATGTAATTGATTATGAATAAAGTTTTTCACTTTAAGTTCTTACAAAAAAATAACAAAAGACATACAAGTATTTGTAAAATTGTAGCGAAAAATGATTTTATATTGTACAATGCATAAAAAATGTTATTCAAATCGTAGTAGTTGCGATATACGTATCCGGATTTTCTTAGATTGACTTTTTGAATAGGTAACTTTAAGTTGCCTCCCTTATACTAAAAAAATAAAAGCTGTAAAGCAAAACCAGTTTGGCGGAAATTAAACCAACTTTTTTGAAAGATTACATTTTTATACTTTTTTCTGTTTTTTACTTGAAATAGTAGCTGCGATTCTAAAGATTGTTGGCGTTACTTTGGGGTGCCACGCCATCACCACGCCATCATGAAGGTGGCCAACGATACCTCTCATGATGTGTGTTTTAATTAGTGTTTCTTCCAGACATTTTTCTCCGGGGGGGGGGGGGGGGGGGGGGTGTGATAGTTGATATTTTCTAGGGGGGGGGGTGACGGTCTAAATTTTCCGGGTGCGGGGGGTGACGGTCTAAATTTTCCGGGTGCGGGGGGTGCGGACACTAGTAAAAATAAATGTTTACTATATAAATTCCATCTCGTTCGGGGGAGGGGGGGGGGGCGGCGGTAGACTTTCTACGGGGGGGCTAACGCCCCCCCCCCCCCCTCGAAGACATGCCTGGAAGAAACTCTGGTTTTGATGTATGTTTTATCAGCGTATTGTGGTGCGAATAAATATTGGTGCGGACTAGATAAGGAATGCATAGATTGATGACGCGGATGAAAAGCAGTGAAGTTTCGCGTCAGGAACTGGTTGTTATTGTTATGGTATGAAAGCTAGGGAGATCGGGCAAGGCAGGGAATGTGAGAGGTACTCCATGTGATGTTGATATCAAGAATAGTTGTATATGGATTAAAATGAGGATAGTAATTAAATAAATATTGAAGGAGAAATTATAGGCGCAGTGACAAGTGATTATTGCCTGTATCGTTGTGATGGTAGTGGATCACGTCAGGTCAAGCTCGACCATCTCACAGCAATCCTACCAATGCAGAGGCGTAGCGAAGCGGGGTGGGTACATATGTCCCGGGGCACCGACCCTTGGGTCGCCAAAATGGGTTGGAAAAAAGCTAATTTTAGTTGCAGTTTTGAATGATAAACATAAAAAAAAATAAAGGGCGGGGGGGGGGGGGGCAAGTTGAAAGTTTGTCCCCCAGGGCGCCGGGGAGGGGTCGCTACACCTCTGTAACATTAAGCCGTCAAAAGTATTCAGCTATTCTGGGGGGAAATGTCCTACCTATGTCCGATAATGTATTTTTGTTTTTTGTAAAAATATCATTTTTTTGTGGTATTAGTAAAATATTGCTCTGTAAGGTAAGGTAAAGTTGTTGTTTTTTTTTATCAGATGAACTTAAATCAGACACAGTAAGGTTTATCTATATCAGAGTTTCTTCCAGGCATCTCTTCGGGGGATGGGGGGGGGGGGGGGGGGGTGAAAAAATCTGCCGTCGTCCCCCCCCCCCCCTCAGGCCGAAAAGGAATTTATATAGAAAATATATACTTTTAACAGTGTCCGCCCCCCCCCCCTGAAATTTTATTCCGCCCCTCCCCCTCCGAAAATTTCAAGTGCCCCCCCCCCCCCCCGGAGAAAAAAAGTCTGGAAGGGACACTGATCTATATCCTGACCTCTGTATATGTAAACTCGAAACATTTCAGTTTGGTTTTGTGCGCTCTACCACCCCAACCAGGTGCTACTGTAGAAAAAATGGTTAGGATTTGAATAGGTACAGACATTATCATTGGCATTAAAAGGAAATATTCGTATTTTAACACGTACAGAAAAAAACAAAAAACTCCATTATAGCTAACGCTTCAGCTTACACCCCCCCCCCCCCGCCCTAACCCCATTCCTTTAAAAATTACAATTTGTTTTTGTTTTGATTACATCAGTAGCGTAGCGAGGGGGGAGGGGGGGGCGGGGGGGGACATATGTCCCCGGGCGCAGGCCTTAGGGGGCGCCAAATCGGGTTGGAAAAAGAAATTGAAAGGTTGAGGGGGGTGCAAATCGAAAGTTTGATGGGGGGTGCAAATCGAAATCTTGCGGGGGGGGGGGGGGGGTGGAAATCGAAAGTTTGAGGGGGGTGCAGATCGAAAAGGGTCGCTACGCCTCTGGATTACATTGTTCTAAAATATTTTCCTATTAATCATTACTTTCAACGTATACAAAAAATAGTGCATATTAGAAGCGCCAACTTAAGGCTAAAATTCGGCTTCTAACTTGACTTTTTAAAATGCGCTTGAGTGTTTACGCACTTTCTAACCCCCCCCCCCCCAAACACACACACACACTTACATACACACAATCTCCCCTCGTCACAACATTTCGAATCCTCTCCTCCCCCTAGTAGTGTGACGTGCATCATTTATTTCACAAAAAAGTTTTTAACAATCAACTCACATACGAGATTTCGTTGTTGTTTTTTTTTTGTTTTTGTTTTATTTGACATCGCTGCTAAATTATATGGAAAGTACTATACTAAAAATGCGAACCTCTACGCAGGCGATTTCAGCAAGCACTTTATCACTTCAAATTATATGAACTAGAACTATATGTTTGTGTGATCTCATCTAGTTTACGTGAACAAAATATGTATGTAACTTTTAAATATACTTGAATGTGTAGTCAGTGATTTATTTCTAAATTACCGCACTTATTTATTTCCACCTCGCGCAAAAGGTTTAATTACCGAGTTTTATTACCCTAATTACTGCATTAATTAACCTTTAGGTGGTATTCTATCAAGTCTTATTTCACAAAACCGATATAACTGTTTCTAATCAATGTAATCATTGTTTTCCTCATTAAGAGAAACTTGGAAATCATTAACTTACGTACTTTAAGTGTTATAAATTCTGATGATGAGTACATAGATCATGAGGTGGCAGGTCAGGTATGTCTCAGCACATGACTTTAGGAAAAAAAAACTATATTTATCTGTTTCATTATCGCGCATGTATGAATAAAAAAACCGAACATATCAAGAAGACCAGAAATTCTAAAGGTGTTAAACAACTCAGTGTAAATAACAAACGAGAGAAAAGAAAGTAAAAAGTGCAAAAACATGAAACGGAAAGTGATAAACGACACGCATAAAAGACAAAACTTCAAAGACCGAAGTAAAACAGTAAATATGGAGATAGTTTTTACAGATCTGATGCAAGGATCATACCATTGAGCAGTATTTCTATTTTAAACACATGTAAATCGTGTTTTTGTTAATTTATTGTACACACAACAAAACAGTGGTTAGCCTTTTGTGTACATTTACTGCCTACAGCATGTAGGCCTATATTAGAGTTTTTTAAATTATCGTAGATTTTATGTTTAGGTGTGGATGCTTTGAGTTCTAGAACGTGGCAGCTTTTTAATTTTCTCCGGGGTATGTGTGTGGTGGGGGGGGGGGATAAATTGCTTCTGTGATGAGGAGGGGAGGAGGGGGGGGGGGGCTCTTGACATTTCCGAAAAGGGGTCGGACTCTTAGTGTATATCTTCTAAATAAATTGTATATACTTCCGTGGAGGGCATATTATGTTTAAAACAAAACATTTTTTTTTTACACCAAGTCCATGCAAGAAAAATCAACAGGTGAACTCTACTTCATCATTCCATATCAGCTTTCAAGACTTGATGGGATATTCTACTTAAAACATTAATTGACCAAAGCATATTTAGGTAAATCTTACAGAAGTCTGTGCTTCACCTACTCTTAACGATTTATCAAGAGCGAACACTTTTGTTTTCTACTTCTCTCTTCTTCTTCTTCTTCTTCGTTCTTATTTTTTTGGTGTTGGAAGAGATCCCCTCCAACACAATTTCAGCTTGCTTTTCTTTTTTGGATTTGCTTCCATAGCCTTTGTCCAACCAAGAACAAACTACACGGCAGCAGTTGTTTGATTTTGGAGTTGTCTCTCTTAGAAGAGTGGCTGTCCCCAGCTAACGAGCCTCATCTGCTTAGGGTTCGAACTCGAGACTTTTCGGTTTAGCAACCATGAGCTTTTACCGACTCAACCACGCCGACCCCCTTTCTACTTCAATAGGGTTTCTTTTTTTTTCTATTTTCTTTCTTTTTTTTTTCGTGGAAAATAAAACAAAAATTAAAAGAACCCTACACCGAGTCTATGTAAGACAACACACACAAAAAAAAATTGGCTCCACACTTGATGGCACCATGACACCAGGCGAAACTAAATCCTAGGAATCCTCCAACTATTAACGGTGGAAACATAAAAAATAATAAGAAGAAAGGACCGTGAATGGTTTTGTCATTTTAATGTTTTTTTTGTGTTTATTGTGTTGCTTAATAGACGTCATCGCGCGAAATCTCAGCTATGAGAGAACTGCTTCTGTGAAAACAATGGTGTAGGTAGACAGAAAGGGGGGGGGGGGGGGGGGAATTTAAAACTGTTTTCTAAAAATAGATTTTCAGGTATTGTTTTGTTTAACTTGGAAGCTGAGTTGGCGAGAGTGGATTGTCCTAACTGTTAGAATTGAGGTTCGAATCTTGTGACGTGTTGCACTTTAGCATCTGAGGGATAATGGAATAATCCTTTATGCACGAGGTGGTCGAGTGGTAGAGCGTATGATATATATCTCGAAAGTCTTGGGACTCGATGGTGAGAGTATGTTATCAGAATACATTGCCCAAACTGTTAGAGTTTAGGTTCGAATCTTGTGACGTATTGCACTTTATCTTGTTGATATTTATACATTGTACCATCTGAGAGATAAGAGAATAACGGAGTGGTCGAGTGGTCGAGTGGTAGAGCGTATGATATAAGTCATGACTGTCTTGGACTTGACGGTGAGAGTATGTCAATAGAGCTGAGGTTCGAATCTTGTGACGTGGTGCACTTTACTGTATCCTGTTTACACGTATACGCTGTAGCATATTTGCAATAAGTGAATGATCCTTTTATAACGGAGTGGTCCAGTGGTAGAGCGTATGATACCAGTCATGAATGTCATGGACTCGACGGTAAGAGAATGTTTGTAGAGTAGACCTAAACAACACCTAACTTTTTGTCAAACAAAAAAGTGTTTTCAAAAGGTTCAAATACTAAAATAGGTGAACTCTACTTCATCTCTCCCACGATTAGAAAATTAAAATAATTTACGTCGAAACAACTAGTTTTGATAGTTTATACACTATCTAATACGATGCATATTATTTATAACAAATATTTAAACTATTTTATTCTAGCCCAAATCAAACTTGAATCTGTGTTTGTGCATACCAACTTAACAATTACTTTTCTTTTTTTTTTTATAGAGTGTTAGCTTCCAAAGGAATATTTATTTCCTGGAACTATTTACACTAGTTAAGTTACCGCTTCGGACGTCACGGTCCGTGGGGCAGATGAAATAGAGTTCAGCTGTTTATGTGAAACATATAGTATTTTGATGGTTAGTGTGTTCATCAATATGTCCAGTGGACTTAGCCTTCAGAGCGGACTCGGTCAACTGAAGACTTGGGTAAGTGGTTTAGCAACCATGAGCTTTTACCTACTCGACCACTCTGACCCCTTACAATCAATTATCTATTGGATACTTCTGTCACCCATAAAGTAGTGAGTCTAGAGACGTCACTTTTGGGGTCGTCCATAATTGACGTCACATTCCTTAGTAGGACGGGGGTACTTATTTTGTGACGAGGGGGTTCCAATAGTGTGACGTCACACGTTTTGTATTTTTTTTTTAAAGTATTGTTAGAAAATAAGATTTAGCCAGTAATTTCGCATTTTAGAAAACTGTTTTTTATAAATCCTAATTGAAATTGATTAATATAATTATACGTTGTTGATCATGCTCAGTCAAAAATTTAAAAATAAATCGTTGCTTGAACAATCAATAAACTGCAATTTTGGATTGGTTATAGGCTGAGATGAGAAGTAACTTTAGGGAGGGTGGGGGGGGGGGGTCAAGCATTTTGTGACTGTGATCGTGGGGAAAGGGTTAGGGTATAAATCGTCAAAAAAAGTGACATTATTTCTGGACTATCCTTTTACCTTATTGTGACCTAATTCACCCTCAAAATATCAAAATACAATAGTAAAGGGATGTAACTGTTTAAATTAATTATTTTTATTAACAATCTTGTTTCGAAAAAACAAATGGCGAGGACAATGGCATATCATCTAGATCTATAAACTAAAGTTTTATACATTTTGTTTTTTCCTTTTAAACATGTATTCATACTGACGTCATACGCCTCTGACATCAATGTGAAGTTATCTCTTTCACGGAATTCCCGGAAATCTTTAATTTTTTTCCCTCTCCCATCTTAAGCCGTTCATAACATTGCCACGTTTGATATGCATAACCTATCGCTCAAAACACTAGCAGCGCGCGCTCGACGGGGTTAGAGGGTAGCTCGCGTTGCGTCAGAAGCGGGGAGACGCTCGCGTCACTAGGGCGAGCCATCGCGGTAGCAAGGGGACTGTACCGGCGTATTATCCTAGTGAACTCCCCTTGACGGTCGGAGTTGTTTTTTCCTAGACGCGACGAGCGAAGCACAGCGGAAATTCTCGCCTAGTGTTGAAGACTGAAATAGAAAAAAAAAATGTGTGTGCGTAAGTGAGATTTTCTAACACCTGAGTTTTGTTTTCCTTCAAACGGTTGTGTGTTTGGTGCGGACTTTTTTTGAAACGCTACTGTGAGTACTCATTTTCGTGTCTGTGTGAAAATATTTATTTTGTCTAGGATTTCCTAATCAATAGTTACACTGTCCCAAATTTCGTGTAATTTTTTTTGTCATATTCGGTTTTTTTAAGAACACTGGATGCTTTTAGATACCGATGTCCTATAATAGGCTCTTCGGTGAAACAGGTGTGTTGGGTTGATAGTAGTACTGTAATCTCGACTAATTTTATGGTTACAAATTAGGGTTAGTCGTATGGTAGGACTAGGGTTGGTGTTAGGGCTAGGGACAGGGTCATCATTGATATTAGCCAGCGATGTGTGTATTTAGTTAACTACCAGTAACCTGACACCCCTTTTTTTAAAGAAGATTATATTATCAGACACAGGTATTCTTTACGAAAGTGTTCATAAATGTAACAGCAACTTAGCTATAGTGTACCTTGTATACATTTCCTAACGAGATTCCAGGCGCCATTATAGCTGGATGTTCTACCTTCTCACATACGGGATCTGAACTCGTGATGTTCATGTAAACAGGTGTACGCTTTACCATCCCACCACGGAGTCGCATATTATAGTTTCATGTGTCCTGCTTACGTTTAACTAGACTTTGCATACTAATTTTTAGAGCGGTACTAACTTTAGAGTGGGAGAGATTGATTGCATTTTTAATTGAATGCAAATTAGCCTTGAGAATTCATGCAATACCTAAATAAAGAATTTTGTTAGATTTTTTTTGGGGGGTGGGGGGGGGGGGGTGGGGGGAGTAAATGTGTTACGATAAAAATATTTTATATGAACGTTTCAATTATTCCTAAAATAGATGGACGAGAATAGTTATTTTAACCGAAGATAAAGCTAAAAGAATTATGTTGTCATGAATAGACAGACACGATGGTGTATAGTTTTAGTATCGTAGTTACTGTACTTAGACTACCTGATAGAATATGGTTATAATGTAGATTACGGTTATACTTCAGATTTTACTTGTACTTTTAATTACCTAATTTTGTTTGGTAATAGTGTCGCAGTGCCTGTTCTTAGATCACCTATCGGTATATATATATATATATATATATATATATATATATAGTGTTGATTTACCTGTACTATGATTAACAGATGGTGTATGGTAATGGCGTCGTTGTGTCTGTTACTTAGACCAAATGATGGTATATTTATATACCATCATTTCACCTGTACATAGACAATTTAATGTCGTGTACCTAAGTGTCTTTGTACGTTTTAATTACACTACCTGCTGGTACATAGATATAGTGTTACTTACTGTGATGGTGGGGGTGGTTAGAGGATCTACCGCCAGTTGTGAGGGTGGGGGTGATGAAGATGATGAGAATCCAACACACAAGTTCAAGTCAAAATATAATGTTCTTTATTAAAATGTACACAATCAACTACCTACCTAACTAATCTACACTGTACAACTACTACTTCTTTCTAACTGTTCCCTAGCTCTACATATCTCTGATCGTCTCTGCCACACTATCTACCTCTAATTCTTTATCTAACTCTGAACGTTCTATTTGCTAACTATCTATCAACGGCCTGACACAATTGCAGACCCACGCTTCAGTGGTCAGCTGACCGTACCACGTGACCGGTCAGCTCCTGTACTTTCATTGGTCTCTCTAACCAACTAGCTATAGCCTGTTTCTATTAACTTATTCTACTTACCCTATCCGACCTACACTAGCGTCATCACACTTACATTACCTGCTGATAAATAGATATAGTGTTTTTGCACCTGTACTTAGATGAAACATATCACCTTACAACAGAAGAGAGTACATGTCGTTATACTCTTTACTGAACACGTTCCTGCTATCTATACATATGTAAATCTCACTCGTTAAAGGCTTTTAATTAGACATTAATTATATCTTAAATGACGCTAATCTAGATAGCTTAATTAATATAAATGGCGTCTACCTGTGACGGGGTGTAAAGGTAGCTGCGTCGTGGGGGATTAGTTAATTAATTTGTAAATATGTCAAGCGGGGGTTGGTAAAGTCAAGATTAAGTTCATGGGATCGTGTATGTTAGGGGATGGCAGAGTCAAGGGTTTGTCTAAAGAGGTGCTAACATTTGTGGCAAAGACGCTGGGAATTATGAATTTATGAACTTTAAGGTCTACGGGGCGGGTGAAAAAGAGTTCACCTATTTCTGTGACCTCGGCATATGAAGGGATTGTTACAATCGAACTTTCATTTTACTCCAACCACTATTAAAGACACTGTTCAATCCATTATTTAACTTACCGTCATCATTACACAACAAGCCCTCGACCCTAGCCGCGGGGGTCGGCGTGGTCGAATCGGTAAAGCTCATGGTTGCTAAACCGAAAAGTCTCGAGTTCGAACCCTCGGGCAGATTAGGCTCGTTAGCTGGGTACAGCCACTCTTCTAGGAGAGACAACTCCAAAATTAAACAACTGCTGCCTTGTAGTTTGTTCTTGGCTGGACAAAGGCTATGGAAGCAAATCCAAAAAAGAAAAGCAGGCTGAAATCGGAGTCAATGGCCTCAATGGCGCATAACCAGTTGACACGTACTGCTTAATTGTGTTGGAGGCGTGGTCGAGTCGGCAAAAAGCTCATGGTTGATAAATTCGATAAAGTTCAAACCCACTGGCAGATAAATCTCGATCCCCTTCAACACTAATAATTAAGAACGAAGAAGAAGAAGAAAAGAAGACCCTAGCCGCTACAAACATTAATTAGGCATCTAATTATGTCAAATTTAATGTCTCGAAGCATTGTCTTCATGTCTTGACCCGCGTTCCACAACTATGAACCGTATGTGTCAGGTAGAAGTGCCTGCAATTTCGCTCGGCCGTTTCGATCTAGACAGACGACTGACGAGGAAGTGAGTTAAATAAAAGCTTGAAAAAATACAGTATTGAAGTTTCCACCAAAAAAAAAAAATCTCTTCTTTCAGAAAAGTGTGGGTCTCTTCCTAAATATAAGTAAAATATCCAATAGATCATATAATGACCCTAGCTTTTCTTTATAGTTATATAGTAGTGTATTATTATATATTTTAAGAAAATCACCTATTTTCTCATTTTTCGTGCATTATTACATAAAAGCTTTTTATTAAAACGTTTTTATGCATTTTGTTTTAATTTTTAAAATTCCAAGTAAAGTAATTTTCCTAATAACAAATCAATTTTGTGTTAAGACCTGCATATAACTAGACTATTTCCAATTTGTATATTACTTGATATACACCCCATGTAAAAGTGTCACACTCATTTTTTATAAATCAAACAAATGGAATCTAATTTACATTAAGATTGTGTCCTCATTTGCCGCTAAATGTGTAGAAATCGACCTTTCGAGCAATTTTCACTGAGTTTTAAAAATAAAATAGTTATCCAAGGCGAATTAAAAAAGTAATATAGGTAAAGCTAACCACGTTATCCCATAATTTTACAGCGTTTTAATGTTGTTTATTTTTTCCTTTTTGTTTTAAAAAATTTCAGTCAAAAACTAATGTTTGTATTATTTTTTTGCTTTTTTTTGTACACTTAAGCGTTCCGATTTTTTTACCTTTTTGAAATACTTAAAACAAAATAAATATATTTTCTAAACTTTATTTTTATTTCAAATTCGTTGATAAAACAAACTAAACGAATTTTTTTATGTTTCAAATTACTCTCCATCGTAAAAGCAACAAAATAAGAAAAAAAAAGGAAAAAAAAAGAAAAAAAAACGAAAATTACATTTTAAGAAAACGTTTTAAATAAACAAGACCTTCGATTCAGAGTATCATTTTGTTGATGATTGCTTCAGTCTCGTCATTTCAAACACATTCTCCCTTTTCATCCTCTTCAACCGGTTAAAGCTAACTCTTAAACGATAACAGAAGCATTATAGGATTATAACTTGAGTTTAAAATACTATTATCTATCGGTGTGTGAAAAAAGTAAGTTTCAAACAAGATTTTGGTTTAAGAACATCTTCAATATGAGATTTTAATTCCAAACAAAATTATATATATATATATATATATATATATATATATATATATATATATATATATATATATATATATATATATATATAAATTAAATAAGGGTACTTTTCTGTTTATTTATTTGACCTTTAAATCCTGAATAAAATGATATGATTAGTAAAATGACTTGGTATATAAGACTCCTAGTTTCTGCGATATAAAATTATACATTAAGACATACTTTTGTTCAATATTTTAGTCTGTTGTAATCTTACTGAATACGGTATTTTGGTATCGATAAAGACTTATGCACAAAAAAGAAACATTTAAAAGTTTAATGGTATGCATATTGATCTTTTAAAGAAATCCGTTATTGGCTGAGTTTATTTCAGACCTCTATTTGGCTACCGTCAACCACCCCTCACTAAACGAACTAGAATTCATACACTATTTAATTCAACCAGTCTCTGACACCAGGAAATACAAGTCCACCCCCATCGGTTCCAGAAAATTTCAAGTGCCCCCCCCCCCCTCCCTCACCTGAGAAAAAAACGTCTAAAAGATACACTGGTTCCAAAACAATTTTATATTCGGAAAACCTTTGGTTATGTTATACATGTAAACATGTTGCTACATTCCTGTTCGCATCTTATACAACGACTCAGCATTAAAAAGTGTTAGCTGATTTTACGACTTAAACATTAGCTCTACGTTACATTTTCTCAATTCGTAGTGTACACCGGAGTAAACCTCAAAGTCTCGAGGTCGAAACCAGGGTTTAAGCCTTAGGTCGATACAAAGTTCGTCATCATAAGAAGGGGACCTGACTTAGGTTAGTAAATTTAAAATGGATTAGGCATGCTGATTTTTTTAGGTCAAAGAACCAGATGAACTCTACTTTACCTGCCAAACGGTCTGTCAGGTTTAAATAAGTTATTCCTTCTTGTAATTTAAAATATTACTCATAAATCGTCATTTATTTTTATGTTTCATTTTGATTTATTGAGATATTAACGGAAGTGTTGATAAGACAAACAGCGCATGCGCTTTCAATCCAAGCAGTAAATTATTTTAAAATATATTTACACATTTTTTATTTTAATCATCATAAAAACTTTAAATCCGTGTTTATGTTTTATGCTTTTAACCACAAAAAAAATAATTTAAACGATGCATGTTTCAATTTAGACTACTTATTTTATTAATTTATTTTAAAATCAAAACAAGTAAATCTCAGTTTGTAGGCTATTAGTATAATTTTTGCACTTAACAACTTAATATAACACAAAAAAGTATAGTGTAAATATTTAGTTTATTTTATGTTAAGTTTCGAATAGTACTTCAAGTTCTAAATTACCCAACACCACCATTTTATAGCGAATGAAACGGTCCAGTTTTAAGTGTACAATAAAATTTATTTATCACTCTGAGCCGCCTCTTGGCTGATAGTAAGATGATAACTGACGGAAAGCTGATAATCGAAGGATGATAAAACGTCATAAAAACATCATTTGGGTGAGCTGTAGGGACGAGTGTTATCTAGGATGAACTCAGGTTCAAGTTTTTAAACTGGTTTGTTTCGTTGAGGGGGGAAAATATTAATTCTTCTTTTTTTTTAAGATTAATGCTTGTAAATAAAATGAGATTAGTAACCATAGTTTGTGCAGCAACTTAAAAAAAAATTACAGTCTACAATTTGACGGTCAGTGTGGCAGTTACAGTAGAGTCCATCTGTTTCTGTAACTAGGGAATGTAATTATGGGATGGGGGTTTCAGTCATATGCCCAGCTGCTTATACTTTTCCTAACGTAAGCCAGGTACCCATTAGAGCTGGGCGAACTCAGTAACGATCTTCTTTTTTTCATCTTCGTCGTTCTTAAATCTAGTGTTGGAAGGGATCACATCCGACACAATTAAGTATACAAATACATAAAAACCAAGACATTGAACGGTGACGTCACAAGCTCCCCCATACCCATCTCCCCCCACACACACTTTTCAAACTTTAGAATGATTCGAATCTATCTGATTTCATCTTTTTATGAAAGCAATATGTTTATTATCCATAAGAAAATGAAAGTACGTCATGTAACATTTATTGAACCCCATGTCACAAAAGTCTGAACCCTTTAAAACCCAACTAACCCCTAACCCCCACGCAGTACTTGATATTTCTAGACCCCCGGTGGGTTATTTTACATAAGTTTGAACCTTTTAAACCCTAAACCCCAACCCCCACACAGTTCTTGATATTTCATGACCCCAGTGGCTTAAACTACAAGTCTGAACCCCTTAAACCCTAACTAACCCCCACACAGTACTTGATACTTCATGACCCTCGGTGGCTTACTTTACAAAAGCCTGAACCCTTTAAACCCCAACTAAACCCTAACCCCCAAACAGTATGTACATTCGCCTGCCATAAAACACGTGTTTGAAAGAGGATCGATGTGAAACGAGTTTAGACATGAATATTAATGAGACTACGGAAACACAACCTAATGCGACTCAATTCAACGTAACGCAACCTTTAATTAAACAAATCGTTAGCGGAGCTGAAATTGTTTAAAAATAAAAACAATTGAACTTTTTAAACATTGTTTATTAAGAAATAAATGTTCAGAAAATATTTTTAAAAATAATTTATTTCATTTTAAGATTTCCGATTTTAGTTTTGAAAATAAAAAAAAAAACATTGCGCCATTAGTGCACGATAATTTTTATTTTCGCTGATTCATTAAGATGTAATGCAGGTTTGTTAAAATGACGGTGATATTTAAATATCTAAGGTCATGTTAGGAATATTTTAAGGGCAATTATGTTATTTAAAGTTAGAGCACTCTTGTCTGACGCTAAATCCCCTAGACTTTAAACTTAGATTTAGATCTTTTAAATTTTTATTTAAAAAATTAAGCACTTGACAATAGGTCTGTAAAAGGTTTAAGAGAACTTGAGATAGATAAATAGGCCTGATAGATCGAAATCGGCGTTAGCAATCATATGTCAAACCGCCGGACTTCGACTTTGACTTTTGGATAGGTGAAGAAGAGCTCTTCTGATTATGTGGCCCCAGCATTATTAAAGGGTCGTGTAGTCTGCATTACGTACATATGTACTCATCCCCCCACCCCCTCCTCCCAGTCAGCCAGCATACAACTTTAATTCAATGATGTATCAGTGTTCAAATAAAAACAATTTCTACGTATGTTTAGCAGGTGATTTTAGACTATCTTGAAAAATAATAGGTCACTTAGCATTGTAATATGTAGCTACATACAACTCTTGTAATAAACGAATGTTTATATTCAATCTTTATATTTTCCACAACGTTGTTAATGCCCAAGTACTACTTTATATAAATGTTCATATAGAGTCCTTTCATATGACGTCACGTCCGTTCGTGATACCTACGCCCGCCGCCACAGTGGTGTACACCAGACGTAAACACAATCAGCTGTTCGCCAGCGCTGGACGTGTTCACCAGCGCTGGGCGCGTTCACTGTATGTAAAGAACCGCACCCGCGGAAAAGGAAAAATACGTTAAAAAACTTGAACTCTTAGGAATTGAAGATCCTTATACTGTTCTTGACAGTTTCGTATAAATAAATATGTGGACAAAATTTCTAAATAAAAATACTGTTAGTAATACTGTTTGCGTTTAGAGTTAAAGTAACCGAATCTGATCAAATGCAGTTCTCGATACTTTGTTTCAGGTAAGGACAGTAAAATAATAAACTTCATTTTAATTATAAAAGATAACTATTAATAAAACAAATATGCTCGACCTTCACAAATACTAATAGTAAAAGACAAAGTCAAAAGTAATAATAAGAATAATAACTTAATAAGATCTAATAGTAGGCCTAATACCTGGCTCCGCTGGGTAGACATAGAATCTAGAATCTACTTCTTTACTTAAATTTAATTACTTTAGATCTACATTCGATTCAAAATACACCCATAATAAATCAAAAGTAGTCATAATAGGCCTAATAAAGCATTTAATTGTCTCTAAGATCTAAAATCTCGCTCTATTATCTAATCATTTTTTTAGCAAACGAAATTTTCTGAAATTGAAATGGATTGTATGACTAGACTTAGATCTAGAATCTGCTACTTAAATTAAATTGTAAAAACTTTATACAAGCATGTAGTTGATATTATTGTAGTAGAAGGCTTTAATAAATTACTAAGGCCTACCTACTTTGTTGTCTTTTTACAGCAATATGTATCTGATACTGGACTGAGTTTAATTAAATTCAAATTCATATCTAGTAATTGGTCTACTAAGTTTTTGTAGCCTAGTAGTACAATCTAGATCATACCAGCCAACAACAAATAACCACATTATTATTATTTGGTTAATGATTAGGCTAATTTTTTTTTTAAAAATCCACTGTTTATAAAAGAAACAAATCAAGCTAGAAACATAAGTGAGATGGTTTAGAATAATAACAATGGACCCAGTCTACAATTGATACAATTGCAGGTCTACATAGGGCCTACAGTCTAGTAGTTTACAGTAGGCACCTAGTGTGTAGCTAGTATACTAGTGTGTAGCTGTCCAGAGTTAAGATTCTTAAAGCCTTAATGCTTTCCCCTGATAAGCCGTGTGTGCTATAAATGACATAACATGACACCGAGGTGAGAAGTGTTGAGGGGAGAGCAGTGGGACTTTCCCCTTTGTTCTCCCTGCTGGGCCCTGAGGGTCAAAATTATATAAGAAATACTATCTCTGTGGGGCTGGGTATCACGGAGGTGAGACATTTTCAGGGGAGGGCAGGGCAGACTCCTCTTAGGTTTTATTGTGGGCTAGATACAGGTGGGGGCAGCCATCATGAGGGTTGAACGTCAGTATTAATGTGTCTGATTACTTCCCTGCTGGATTATAAGGGTCTTAAATTGTATAACATGCTACCCAGATTGGTTATTACCCATGGATTATATTAGCCGTTGTAGTGTGGGTTTTGTAGGAGTTAAGTGGTCTCACGTTTGCTACAGTAGATAACCTATAATATATTACTGCATTTGCTCAGCTTCGTCTACTTAAACTCTAAACGCAAACGGTATTACTAACAGTATTTTTATTTAGAAATTTCGGCCACATATTTATATTATCCACGAAACTGTCAATAACTGTATAAGGATCTTCAATTCATAAGAGTTCAAGTTTTTTAACATATTTTTCCTTTTCCGCGGGCGCGATTCTTTACATACGGTGAACACGTCCAGCGCTGGCGAACAGCTGATTGTGTTTACGTCTGATGTACACCACTGTGGCGGCGGGCGTAGGTATCACGTGATTTAGGTCACGTGTTTGCAAGGACTCTATACATAACGAAGCAACCTAATGTGTTAATTTAACATTGAATAAAGGCAATGCGTATACATTATTTTGGGATGTGTAAAAAGTTCTTTCTAAAAATTAGTGAGTTCACCAGCCTCTATGATTGTGTCATATGAATGAAGATTGTATCAGCTCTCTGTCCAGCCGCCTTTTTTTTCCATAACGTAAACCAGGTACCCATTAGGGCTGGGTGGACTCAAGTACGTCTTCGGTTCTTTTGGGTTATCAGTCGTGCGTCTACCATCCGACTACGGCGTCCATTTGTGACGTAAAGAATAAACACACACATTATTTTATATTAGTTTACACTGGGGTTATAATTTTTTTTTCCATAACGTAAACTAGGTACCCATTAGGACTGAGTGGACTCAGGTACCACTATGTATTTTTTGGTTATCAGTCGTGCGTTCTACCACCCGACTACGCCGTCCACTTCGGATGTAAAGAATAAACCCATAATTTTTTTGTTATATTAATTGTGAGTGGGGTGATAATTCCATTATTAAACAAAATATAACAATTTTTTTATCTTTATATTTAAAAAAAAATCTTGTTAAACGGTTATCAAAATAAACCTTAAATGTCTCACGAAAAAAAAAAACACGTGTCTATTAATTAGTTCTTGTCTTTGCTTAATTTCTCCCCATACAGTGAGTCCATGTCAACAGATTCTTCGATGTTTCCGCGAGCTAGTAAAAGATGAGCTTGCTGGGTGTATTGACCATGGGGAGAAAAAAAAACCCGAATCTGCGCATGCGCAGTGTTAGGTCAACCTGTTAAATGTGTGTGTACATCCTTTCTAGAGGTCACCTGGTCGATGGATCACCGGGTGCGATAAAAAACGTTGTAACTCGACCTTCACCTTGATAGACCGAACTGATACATGTCGATGATGAGTACATGCGAGATGACGCGCCAACAACGAGGATTATAAAGTAATTATGGCTTTTTTTGTTATCCGCGGATTAATCATGCACACGCCATGACATCACGTGATATGCCTGTATTAATCCGCCGAGCTGGCCTATATTTTGTTGGGCGTGTTTTTGCGCACATGAAAAAACACCAAGCTGGTTGGTGACACAATATATTAGTGATCGATGTGTTTTGAAGGTGTTTTAGTTTTTTGTTGTTGTTTTTTTTTTTTTTTTTTTTTTGTAACGTTCTTAATTTGTTGGTGTATTTATGCGTGAGTGTGCTGTTCAAATCAAGATTGTCTTCCTCTGAGTGGCCAAGCGGTAGGGGGCTGGACTGCTAACCCGTAAGTTACTAGTTCGAATCCGGGTTCAAGTCAGTAGACCGTCCCTAAGTCCACCCAACACTGATGTCTACCTAACTCAAGTTAACAATTAGTAAAGGGGGGTAGGCCTAGTGCTGACCACACTATTCCTTCATATGCCGAGGTCACAGAAACAAGTGAACTCTACTTCACTTGCCACGTAGACCGTCAGGTTTGAAAGGGAACTTTACTTGTACTACCTCTGATTGACGTAGTATAATTGATTAAGGTTGTATATGTGTCCATTAAACTAATGAAAAAGATACCATAATCGTATGTAGGGTACTCATTAGAACTGATTATCTACTTAGGTAGAAAATGAGTTTTTAGATATTTTTTTCTTCATCGGTCTGACTTGAACATTTTTTTATTTGAAGTTAAAGATGAACTTGTAATCAGTCTATGATAGTAGTGTATGTAACAATCATGAATTATCTATGCACTATAAGGTAAGAATAACCTGGCTAATCTACATTCCCCAACATATGCAAGGCACCCATTACAGCTGACTAATTGATGTCATTCGGTCTTGAGTAAATAAAGCGAATCTTTTACCATTAGGTTAACTATTGATCACGCTACCACTATATTAAGGTGATTATATCATACCGTAGTTAGGTTGTATGAGTTAATAACTATAGCGTACACCAGGGGTCTCCAAACTTTTCAGTCCGAGGGCCGCATTAACTATAATTTTTCAGTTCGGGGGCCAGTTTCTTCCAGAAATGTCTTTGATTTTTCTGGTCAAAGTTCCTCAGCCATCGCCAACAAACGCTTTTTCCGTGGAAAAAAAGATCTCCGCGGGCCGGATGAGAGGACATCGCGGCCCGCATCTGGCCCGCGGGCCGTAGTTTGGAGACCCCTGGCGTACACGAACAGACATAAAAGGTTTATGGTCACTCTAAAATTTCACTATAAAGTACATTTCCCACCATACACAAGTACACCTGACACCCTTACCTCCATATCGATGACGTGTAAATATGGCGCTGCCATCCCAGTTTGCTACTACTAACCCTCCCCCCGCCCTTAATCTCATTCTTGTACCTATGGTACCTCCATTCTCATAAGCATACCTATGACGCCTATCATCTCAGAGTTGTACGTTTGATACATCCCATGTTGTACTAATAACTGCCACATACCCCATTCTTCTTGACTTACTTGACTGTGTCCTCTTTTCTCCTTGTTGAACATAGGGCCTCCACAGTGGCGTAGCCAGGAATTGATCATGGGAGGGGTTCAAACATGTTTCCATATATATACAATCCTATATATATATATATATATATATATATATATATATATATATATATATATATATATATATATATATATATATATATATATATATATACATATATATAGGTGTCCATGGGAGGGGTTATAACCCCCCCCCCCTAACCTCCTTGCCTAAGCCACTGGGCCTCCACCATTTCCTTCCATTTCGTCCTATTCCCGGCTATTAATTTTGCCATCTCCCAAGACATCCCTGTTGGTTTCGGACCCCACTCTTCTAAGCACATGAAGATACTGGATGTAGGATTTGGGATTTGTTAATCTTATCCTTAGCTACCACGGAATCTGATAAACTCTACTTCATCAGCGCTATTCAACTCTAATTCCCCAAATTCCAAAGGGGTTGTTTATAAATGAAGACAAACTCTATGGGTGGGAGGGGGTGGGGTTTGAAAGTTTGGCGATGATGTGGGTTGAGGCGGAGCGGGGAGGGGTGTTCAGATAGCTTGACTTCACATTTTTGTATTTTAAAAAAAGTAATTTCAGCATTTTAGCTGTTATTTCGCGTTTATTTTTAAACTTTTGTTTCTGTAAATTGTAACAGAAATGTAATATACTCAATGTCAGAATTTAAGAAAAAAAAATCGATGTTTAAATAAAATTAAACTGCAATTTGAAGGGAAGGTGTTAGGCTGATTTGTGACGTTATTTTGGGCGGGTCTGGCTTTTTGTGACGACGTATGACGGTGGGGAGGGGGGAGGTAAACATCGTCCAAACAAGTGTGACGTCATTTCGGAAATGACCCCTTTTCTGTCGTATTTCAATTCCTACATAAAACAAGACTACTCAAACCCATACGTAAAGTACATGTATAAAACAAACAAAAAATACACCCTAACGCATTATTTTAAGGACAGCGCCAAATTACAAGACTCTTTCCCCCCCCCCCCACCCCAAAATAAAAAAAATACGAAACTACCACTGCAAAATAACTTGTCCGCGCAATCCGAGGGAATCGCTCCACAAATATTCGCCGCGTCTAACGTAAACTATACACAAACACCGGCTCGAGAAATAAACAGCAGACAGAAAATGTTCCCTACTCCGTGAGTGACTGATGTTCCTATTTGATCTTCCCTTACGTCCGCGCTGATGTGCGTTATTCGCGCGCTGGATAAATATTGTACATCCACTGCATAAAATATAGGTGGGCGAGGTAGTTGAGACTACTTAAGGGTTATTTATAAACCTTAAGGAGAAAAAGGTAGATTTAGAAAGATTTTAACAAGATCTGGAAATTAAGATATGGATTATAGTTTGGAGCAATTTAAAAGTAATAAGGAACATTGAGTGTTATCTAATCACCAATTGAAGGCACAGGTACATAATTAATGTAAAACATGTTTTGAGGTATATGGTCAAGGTATCCATACTATGGATACTACTAACACTCCAAAAAAAAAAAAAACGCATAAATTACCAATTCAGCTAGGTATGTCTTCTTTGCTAGTGTGCCATAAACGTAACGTTTGTATTGCAATCTACGCGGGACCATTTGTTACTAGCGTCCCACTTATAAGACGCTTGTTGTATGCTTGATATTACGAAGTAGTAGGAAATACATGTTATTCTAAAGCTTTTTTTAGATAGAAGTGCGGTACTGCTTCAAGTTTCAAATGTTATTTTCATTTCAAATATCAATATTAATGTTGAAATGCACTTATTTTCTTTTTTCCCCGCCATTTTGATTAAACATTTCGTCATAGCACACATAAATACAATAGTGTAACCATATCCAAAATACAATGAAACATAACTTGAGCTTAAAATAGGTGTTAATGAATGTTCGCAAATTTTATTTTACGAGCGTTCTATAAGAGGGACGCTAGCTGAATATGGTTAAGTGTACTGCGAATCACACACAAATAATTCACACTGTAAACCACACACATATTTGACATCGTAAATCACAAACATTTCACTTTTGTTTAAAACATTTCACATCTTAAATCATAAGCATTTCACATTGTAAACCACAGACATTTCACACCTTAAACCAAAAAAATGTCACATCACGCATCGAAAAACCACAAACATTTCACATCGAAAAACCACAAACATTTCACATCGAAAAAACACAAACATTTCACATCGAAAATCCACAAACACAGATAATTCACATCGCAGACCACACAATTTTGACACAGTAAATCACAAACATTTCACAAGGTAAATCACACATATTTCACATCGTAAACCACAAACATTACACATCGTAAACCACAAACATTTCACACAGCAAACCAAACTTCACCCTTAACCAGTATTCGTATCACTACGAAAAAAAAGATAATTTATTGACTATTACCAATCATAAACACATTACATACAACACTAATAATAAAACCTGCTGTTAAGTATGAATTACGCCTCTTCGAAAAACCTTAATTACATTACAATAGTGATGTCACACCCCATCCCCTCCCCACGCCAAACGTAAAACCCACAGGTATACATAACATACATGACGTCATACCAACTCTCCGAGTCAAAGAGGCAGAAAGAACGTAAATTACTTATATTTTTACCTCTTTTTCCTCAGCCAGCGTTGCTGCGGTTTGTGTGATTTTTACCAGCGTGCTGTTCAGGATATTCTTTGCCAAAATGCTTTGCTTCGTATGTTTCTTCATAGCAGTTGTTTAGGATTTTTTTTTTTAGCGCTAAAACCCATTAACATCAACAGTTTACACGGCTGTAGTGTGCCGGTTGCTCTGTGTTTATCTATTGTGTGGTAGGTTTAGGGGTATGGGGTCGTCCATAAATGACGTCGAGCTTTATTTGGCCATTTTTTACCCCCTCCCCCCTACGTCACACAAGTCTGACCCCCCCCCCTCCTAGGCGTGTGACGTCATTTATGGTCGACACCTATGGGCATGTGCATGTTGAAAAAAAAGTTTATTGTTTAATGTTGAGATGCAGTAGATCGTACACATGATTTGAAATAGCGAGTTAAGGCATGATCGCAACGGAAACAACCACATCAAAATATTGCATATTCATCATCGTATTTTAATGTTTGTGCCCCAAGACACATGAGACCGTACAGAAAGCTCCATCCATTTGTGTCGGCAGAGGCGTGGTGACCCTTCCCGGCGCCTGGGTACAGACTTTCAATTTGGCGCCTTCTCGAGAAAAACCTTTCAATTTTCAATTTTGCACACCCCCCCCCCCCTCAAACTTTCAATTTGCACCACCCCCCGCCATATATTTTTTATATTTATAATGAAAAACTGCAGCTAAAATGATATTTTAATTTGTTATAACAACCCATTTTGGCGCCCCCTAAGGTCGGCGCCCGGGGACATATGTATTCCTTCCCCCTCCCCCCTGCTACGCTTCTAAGTGTCGGTCACTGGCAATTTTCCTAGCAGTCCCCCATGACAGTCCTGACTCTGCTAGCTGCTTCCTTCTGTGCGCCTCCACGTCTCCCTTAGCCTTCCCTGCTTTGTATATTATTAAAACCTAAACTCTTGTGTCAAATATCGTCCAACTTTGGATTAGAAAGTGTATCGCCTAAAAACAGCTTTGCCTAAAACACACTAGATCTGTGTATATAAATCCTTTGACATGTTCCCCTTGACATTTAACTCTGGACATTAACATAATATGGACAATAACATATGGGCATTAAAGCATGGACATTAAAACATTGGCATTAAAACATGGACATTAGAACATGGACATTAACGCGAGGACATTAGCCCATAGACATTAACATATGGACACTAATACATGGACATTAACATAATGTACATTAACATATGGACATTAACATATAAACATTAACACATAGAAGCTTGAAAAAAAAAGTCTGAGTGGTTGTCGAGGCGTCACCTGGTCTTGTTCCCGCGCCACCAGCCACCAGCACTGAGGCGTGACGACCCCTTTAACTCGTTCCCCGCTCAATGTTTAACTCGCCTGACCTGGCGTCACTGAGCTAATGACTCCATTACACTTACAATCAACGGCACCGCCTCGAGAGTTTAATTAAATTATGAGTTTTAACAGCAATTACTAGATTTCCCAAAGCTATTAAAATTTACAAAAAAGAAAAAAAAAACTTTAAAAAAAATCTGAAGAAAAAAAAATAGTTATTATTCTTGTCAAAAATAAGTAAATGAGAATTATTTTTTTAGCAATTCGGAAATTTAAAAAAAAAATACAAAACTTCATAAGTTGTAAAAAAATTAATTATTTTAGTGTCAGCTTAGTGTTTCTTTGTTTACTTTAAAACTTGGAGATCTCCCAAACTGGTAAAGTTATTTTATCTTTTTTTTTGGGTTCAACTTTCATGTTTATTTGCCTTTGTTTTTTTTTTATTCCGTGGAGTCGGAAAGTTGTAAATTCCGTGCATATCTGCTGGGAACATTTGACTGGTCATAAAGATGATTTGTTTGGCTGGTTGAGAGAATGGGCAGACATCATGTACACGGTGGGGGGGGGGGATACCAGTTTTTAGGGATACAGTGAAATGTGTACAATTTGTGTAGTTGGGAATTATAAGTTAGTTAACGTTTGGGTACTTGTGAAACGTGTACCAAAAGTTTAGTTTAAAGTGAAATGTGCACCAAAACTTTAGTTTAAAGTGAGTGAAATATTTACAATGTGTTTAGTTACATACATACGATTTTTTAGTTATTACATAACGTCGATCGACTTTTTGGAAAAATATACGCAACAATAATATGCACGCAAAGGACAAAATGTGTTCAGTTTCTTTGCACAACATTGATACATATGTACATACGTATAAGTGAAAAATGTAGCTATTGTGTACACAAGTTAGTTAATATGTGCTATTTCTTTAGCTAAATGTGAAATATGCCGTAATTTTATTAGTAAGAAATGAAGCCAGTTTTATATTGATCCATTTTTTTGACAAGTTTCAGTAACGGCTTGGTTTTAATTAGTCGTTCAGTTCAATATTCAATTAGTATCAGTAGTTAATAAATACTTGGAGACATTATAATACAACGAAAATGAAAGTGCCGTTGGTTAGAAAATGGCGAGCGATGGCTGGCTGTATAACAGAGGCGTAGCGACCCTTCCCGGCGCCCGGGGACAAACTTTCGATTTGCATCCCCCCCCCCTCCTCAGACTTTCGATTTGCACCCCCCTTCAAACTTTCAATTTGTTTTTTCTACCCATTTTGGCGCCCCCTAAGGTCGGCGCCCGGGGATATATGTCCCCCCCCCCCCGCCCCGCCCCCTCGCTACGCCTCTGCTGTATAATATTCGATAAAGACAGGGGTACGTCCAAATTAGGGTTAGAGTTGTTACAATCATTTTTAGTCATGTATTTAATACTGGTTTGTGTCATTCAAATGAAAGATGCGACGTGATTAAGTTGTAGAGCCCACGTCCGAACGTTGAGTTCGTTCAGCATTCATGAGTACTAAGTCAAATGATACGATCGTTAGAACCATGTTAAGTCCATATAACCGCTTCACGTACTAAAATTATAGAAACGGCTTAACTATACTTTATCTATTGGCAATTAGCTTAACAAAAATAAACACATTGTTCCGTATAATTATAATGAGAAACAAGTTAATAAAAAGTCTAGTGACAATTTAAGCGCAATTTCCTTAATTAATTTTTTGTGACCGAACGAAAGAATATTTTTTGAAAACTTTCTTCGGCAATATTGTTCTAAATTATGGCAGGAATCGATTGGTAAATGTTTCAAGTCGCTAAGTGGTCTGGTTGCCGAGATATGGGCCAAAAACTGCATTTTTTCGAGGTTTTTTTTGGCTTTTCCGGGAAATCCAGGAAGGAATTCCGGGATTTGTTTTGGCCCACAATCATCCTCGAAACTTGCGTAACATATTTGCTTTTGGAACTAGTCCTCGATATTGCTTCGTTGAGGAGGAGATACGACTTAAAGCTGCGGACACACATCGGACACACATCGGACACACATACTTCCTTGACGAGTTAATAATCGCAATTGTCCGTATGGAAATTGCGCTAAAAAATGCATTATTTAATACATTCGATGAAAACTGTTCTCACACCTATGTACACCATCTAATTAGGCGAACTGTATTTATAGCTATCAGCACATTAAGAAATCAAAAACAATGAGACGAATTAACCAACTCATGCGGAACAAGATTAAGTGAAAAAAACACTCCCATTAACCCACCCTCGCCAACATTCAAGCGTGACAATCATTATGTGGCTTGGCGCATGCGTAGATGGCTTCTGGCGTGAGCTTCACTGCAATTACATCACAATTACTCCACAATTACATCCGCTTTTCATGTGTACGTGATAGGAGTTTGAAGGGAAACAATCAAAAAGATATACACAAGGTTGGGAGTTTTAACACTTACAGGGAGGTAATAACCAGTGTATGTAGCTTTCTTTTATCGAATGCACCGTTAGTTCTGCATTTTCGTTAATTGGATACATCTTTACATAGTATTTAACTCCTTAAAGTATGTGTATTTATAATGTTTAACATTTTACTCCTTTCAGTATTAATTAAAAATAATTTTATAAACTTTCAAATTTTAACTCGCTTTAATAGTTCAAATCTCCATATCGTATAAGTATGTAGTGAATACACTTTAAGTTATTGCAGAGCACTAGCTGGCTGAAGTTCCTCTATAATTTTATATTAGATATTTTCGTAAAAAAAAAAAAAAAAAAAAAAAAAAATATTAGATATTTTCGGCAACTTTAAATTTGTGAATTTAAAACAAAATTATTGTTAATTTAAATGTTAAAATAAAACTAAAAAAAAATAAGCTATGGGAGGACTGCTACGTGTGTAGCAGTTTGAAAATGAAGAATATTGTATTTGATGTGTCTCATCTACTCAATTTATCGTCCGGACTGCTTAAAGTATTTAATTTTTTGTTTAATCCCAGCGGAAAAAATAATCTTGAATCACATTTAATAATACATTTGCATTTGCAGTTTTGAAACTAAAGTTGTAATTAGATGTTTTGTATTAGATCTATGCATAAGTTAACCATCTTAAATGAATAAACGTACATGTCAGAAAGAAGTAGGCCTATTATTATCGTAATTCTGTATCAGTATTCATAAGCCGAGAATGAAAACTGACACTGTAACTTACATGTAACTTACATGTCTGAAGCAAAACAAAAAAAAATAATACATAAAAATAAAAAAATCACTTGCATAAAATACATTATATTAAAAAAAAAACAACATCAGTTTAAAAGTTATGTATACTCTGCCACGTCCAAAAAAAGCGTCAACTACCTTCTGTGTTTTGAACCTCCAACGAAGAGATTTAGCGTTAAGCCATGTTGTATACTATCATAAGCGTAAAGTCTTCTAGAACTTTCTCTACCTATCTCCAACCCAATTTCTTTTTAATTGGGCGATAACTCTTGTTACTTACGTCGCAAATCTATCCGGTTGCGTCCTTGTTCCATCATTAGATCTTGTTTTCATTGAACTTGCCAAGGTCGTTAACTGGAAACGGTGTAATTGTTTAAATAGCGCGCCTACCTTTTTATGTCCCCTGTTCCATCAAGCTGTGAGCTCAAAAGTTATGTCCCCTGTTTCATCGTGCTCATAAATTATGTCCCCTGTTTCACTTAAGATAATGATTAGTTATGTACCCTTCTTCAACTACCTAAAAGCTCAGATTCTATATAATTTGTTTCACATTTGGTAAGCTCATAAATTATGTCCCTGTTTGATCATGCTCATACGTTATGTTCTTTGTTTTAGCATGCTCGTATGTTATGTCCCCTATTTCACCTGACTCGTAAGTTATGTCCCCTGTTTAACATAAGAAAGATAAGACTTTATGTACCCTGCTTCAACTACCTAAAAGCTCATAATCTATATCACTTGTTTCACATTATGTCCCTGTTTGATCATGCTCATAAGTTATGTCCCCTGTTTCAGCATGTTTATAAGTTATGTCACCTGTTTCACTTATGAGAAACTCGTTAATTATGTCCCCTGCTTTACCAGTTGGAAAATCGTAGATTATGTCCCCTGAATCATCTAATGGCATGGTCATAATTTTAGACCCCTGTTTCAAGTAGCGAAAGCTCATAAATAGTTTCGCTTGTTAAATCTAACGAGTATCTCCAAAGTTATGTCCCTGCTTCATTGGTAGTTGGATGCTCACTGCTAACGGTTTCCATCATGTGCGTCTAATTTACAGTACTCAGACGAAATAAAACTTTGTTTACAAGATTACCATGTTTACAAAATTACCACATTTACAAAATTACCACATTTACAAAATTACCATATTTACAAAATTACTACATTTACCAAATTACCATGTTTACAAAATTACCATGTTTACAAAATTATCACGTTTACAAAATTACCATGTTTACAAAATTATCATGTTTACAAAAATTACTATGTTTACAAAAGATTTGGTTAATCGTTAAAGTTTACAACCAAACTTCCTACAATGAATTTAGCATCAGTTGAAAGTCAAACTACTGTGTTTTATATACCTTCTCTCAAATTTGGTAGGTTTTTTTTATTGTGCCTAGGCTATAAATATATAATGTGTATATATATATATATATATATATATATATATATATATATATATATATATATATATATATATATATATATATATATATACATATATATATATAGCCTATATATATACATATATATATATAGAGAGAGAGATGTTATATATATATATATATATATATATATATATATATATATATATATATATATATATATATATATATATATATAATGGTTAAGTACGTAGTTGATTGTATTCAAGTACTTAACATGTCTACAGTGTATAATCTAGATTAACACAACGTAAGCAATCGGTATTTATGCAAGGTGATGCAGATACCCGTGAAGCCACGAACAAGTACGAGGTTTAGCGAGAATCATTAAGCCGCAGTGTGCAGTTAACATGCAGCTATACTTATACATTCTGTTTTAATTTATGTATGTCTTGTATATTCCAGTTAAATTAATTGACTTGCTTTGTCTTTAAAAAAAAACACATAATAAAATGCGACACACAAAAACCTAGTATAGTAGCGAAATATTATATAACAGATGTACAGTTCACTAATATTGTAAGTTGGTACTACAGACGAATAGCTGTTTCCTCTTTAAATTAAAGACAAATAAAAGTTTTAAAAAGTATAAATATAAAAATCAGACACACCGTTAGATAACTGAATTTTATGCTTTATATTTTGTATAACATAATTAAAAAGATCTCAATTTATAATATGTTAAAATGCGTTTACCTGTGTTTATTACATAAACGTAGGCTATGTACCTTGAACTTTTTTATGTATAATGGGAAGTAACTCAAAGTAATAATAAATAAACATCCATTTTAGGATTTTTTTTTTGTATTAAATGTTATCAAAATTATAGTCTCAAAATTGTAATTATAATAATGAAAACAAAACTGTTGGCCACTTTAGAATCCTTTGCATTAAAGTGCGATTTTATTAGTTTAAGTACAGCTAAACAAATATGTTTGTTAATAATTTCTTGCTGGGTAAAAGACATCGGTATAGCAATGTATAGTATTAGAACTTTAGCCAATAACCCGGTTTGTTCAGTGACTAATAGGGCTGGTAAGTAGGTCACCAACCAGTTATACGGCTCAATAAAACCTGCATAGAACTGGTTGGTGACCTACTTACCAGCCCTATTACAACATTAACGCAAATTGTTGGATGGTTTAAATAGCTTTTATTGAGGGCGATGTTGCCGAGAGGTAGAGCGCTAGACCAGTAACTCGAAAGTTTTCAACTACGGAACTCGGGCTCGGCTCTGTAAGATTTCCAAGAGTCCACTCAGCTCTAATGGGTACCTGACTCACGTTAAAGAAACAAATCCAGCCGGAAATTGCTCCGACCACACTTTCCGCTTAAATGCATTCTACTTTATCTGCCCCATATGTCTTAGGTACGAACGGGAAAATATGGTGATGAATAAACTATATAGATATGTTAAATGGCTCTCTATGAGTATAGTTAAATTAACCGCCAATGATATATCAGTTTGTCATGTCAAAGCATTTGTCAGGTCAGAACATTTGTCAGTGTGTCATGTCAAAACATTTGTCAGTGTGTCAGGTCAAAACATTTGTCAGTGTGTCGTGTCAGAACATTTGTCATAGGCTCCTTGCTCTTGATATATGTACGAGTATCCATATAGTGGTAATGTATCATTTTAGAAATTCACTTCGAACTTATCTTAATACATATTATACCAACAGTATTTTTGTGTATGTATATGTGTCATTTTAAAAGATTGGTTATAAATTATTTGCTATCTATCCTGAAACATACTTTCGACGAGTTTTTATATGTTACTATACATACCACCACCTATAATCGGAATGATCAAAAAGTTTCGATTTTTTTCTTCCTCATAAATTCGCTTTTTACTTGTATGCAATGGAATGGACAATTACCCTAGATTCATATCCTTAATTAGCTTCCTCTACCTTACACACACGTACCTTGCATCAGTTAAAGAGCGATAAAATGTCCTAAATTAAACCCATATTCCCATACCTATATCTTACAAACCCTTTACCAAAATACACCGGAAGGACGTGTATGTTCGTTCTTTGATCACTGTAAACACGACATAAGGGGAGAAAACACACAAGTCATAAGGTAAATAAAAAAACTAGGTAACTTAGTTCCCACAGGCTAAATAAGCAGTTTTAAAATTGTAAACACGTAGTTCACTCGCTATGTTTTTATGTTGTGGGTAAATCTACACAACCTATACTTGTACGAGGTAATGTTCGTTGCAATATATTGCTAAGATTTAGCTCAAGTTTAGACATGGATTTTATTCAATAAATGACAAAAAACATAGATAAATAAAGATAAGTAAAAAAAGCATAGGAAATAGTAAAAAATAAAATAAAGAGTTAATGAAAAAAGGAATAAAATAAGTAAAAAAAATTAAAAATAAATAAGGAAATGATGAAGAATAAAAAGAAGTACCGGAAAAGTATAAGAAGAAAATAAAATTTAAATTAAAAAAAATTAAAATCAGTTAATAAAAGTAAGTGATGATTGAGAAAAGTAATATGTAATGACCCAGAGCAACACTAAGAGTAATGACATAATTGTTTTCCTCTTTACAAGACACACTTTATTTGACAACTCCAATATAAGCATAGGTAGGCCTACATATAAGAGCTAAGTTACCTAATTGCATTATTTGAAGTAAAGGTATATTTAGATTATTCTTTTTCTTCTTTGTTCACAATAAAGTATACGTGTCAACTGGTTATAACCCATTGAGGCCATTGACTCCGATTTCAGCCTGCTTTTCTTTTTGGATTTGCTTCAATAGTGTTTGTCCAACCAAGAACAACCCACAAGGCAGCAGTTGTTTGATTTTGGAGTTGTCTCTCCTAGAAGAGTGGCTGTCCCCAGCTAACGAACCTCATCTGCCCGAGGGTTTGAACTCTAGACTTTTCGGTTTAGCAACCATGAGCTTTACCGACTCGACCACGCCGAGATTGAATACCACGTTTTAACAGTTTAGTGTAAATTTCTAAACGTGTGTCACTTAAAGCCCATAATGTGTGGTTTATTTACACAAAGATCAATTCTCCTGGTCTAGTCGCTACTCTAGCTAGAGACCAATACAGCAGCTTAGAGTGAATCTCCAGTCTAAATCTATACCTAGGCAATAGACTAACAAACAGCCTACTCGATTATCTATCCTGGAACTAAGCCGATAGTACATCCAGTATTGATACTAAAATGTATTTTTTCTTCAATTCAGTTAAAAATTTAATTTTAAAAAAATTATATACCAGTTAAAATCCAAAGATTAAAATTCCGCATTGGAAGAAATTTGTAGGTTTAAGTTTAAAAAAATATAGCATTTCATTTTTTTAAAACGACATATTAAACCAAGGGAGGTAACCGTATTGAAGGAAACATGAGTTCCCTCCCTTCCCTTTCTGCACTAAAACTTAACCTCATCGGGCTCAGGTATATTATTCTGACAGAAGGAATTACCATCTTCAACTATTTAAACTTTTCGAAAAATATTTAACATCTACTCCTACATTTTTAGGTTTCGTTTTTGTTTTGCGTTTTGTTTAAAAGCGTAGTAAAAAATATTTAAAAAAAACCGCAACTGACATTCATAATCCGGGTGTTTCGTGTGACGTCATAACGTGACGTAATGATGCATGCTACAGAAGAGCGATGCGCAATGAAGGGTGAAACGAACAGCTTGAAGTAATGAGTAGGTGTTCAGTGTAACTACAATGTACTCTTACTATGGGACTTTGTATGTTTAGTGAAAAGTTTACTTGAGTAAGAAGAGCCTAGTTAAAAAAGTTGCTTTAAACATGATTAGAGGTATGTTGTTGTAGTTAAAGTGCAAGTTTTAATGGCATGCTTTTATATAAAGCAGAATTCGGACTCATTTGCTATAGTTGGTTTTGCGAAGAAATAATCAGTTTACATCTACAGATGTTTGTTGCTTTTTTAAAAATTCGGACTAATTAATATTTTTTAACGAAAAAGTCTACTTATTATGGTAGGCCTGTAGTTAACAATAAAATTAGCCACATAAAAAAAATTGTTAATTATCATTTATAACATATATATTTTAAGAAGAAAATATTATAGACATTTCAAGATGAACAACATAAAACCTCAGACATATTAAGACGAACAACATAAAATATCAACCATCACAAGACGAACAACATCAAACCTCAACCATCTCAAGACTTACAATACAAAACATCACAGCCATCTCAAAACGAACAACTTAAAACATCAACATCTTAAGACAATCAACATAAAACCTCAGCCATCACAAGACTTACAACATAAAACATCAACCTCAGACAAACATAAAACCTCAGCCATCACAAGACTTACAATATAAAACATCAACCTCAGACAAACATAAAACCTCAGCCATCTCAAGACTTACAATATAAAACATCAACCTCAGACAAACATAAAACCTCAGCCATCACAAGACTTACAATATAAAACATCAACCTCAGACAAACATAAAACCTCAGCCATCACAAGACTTACAATATAAAACATCAACCTCAGACAAACATAAAACCTCAGCCACCACAAGACTTACAATATAAAACCTCAGCCATCTCAAGACTTACAATATAAAACATCAACCTCAGACAAACATAAAACCTCAGCCATCACAAGACTTACAATATAAAACATCAACCTCAGACAAACATACAACCTCAGCCATCACAAGACTTACAATATAAAACCTCAGCCATCTCAAGACTTACAATATAAAACATCAACCTCAGACAAACATAAAACCTCAGCCATCACAAGACTTACAATATAAAACATCAACCTCAGACAAACATAAAACCTCAGCCATCACTTACAATATAAAACATCAACCTCAGACAAACATAAAACCTCAGCCATCACAAGACTTACAATATAAAACATCAGCCATCTCAAGACTTACAATATAAAACATCAACCTCAGACGAACATAAAACCTCAGCCATCACAAGACTTACAATATAAAACCTCAGCCATCACAAGACTTACAATATAAAACATCAACCTCAGACGAACAAAAAACCTCAGCCAACTCAAGACAAACATAAAACAAAGCCTAAAGAACAGCAAGTAGCGAGTCTACGTGCTAGTTATACATCACCCCCACAGACGCTCCTCCCGTGCCGGGGCCGGTGCAGTGCCCTGCAATTAGTGAAACTCCTTGGCCATCTCTGCCAGCCAGATGGATGGCCCTCTCTCTCCGGCACCGGGTTCCGTCACGGAAAGTGACGGGCTGGAACGATGGATTGGCGTCTGTTTCAAGATCCTGTTGTCTTCTTTTAGGTAGGTTATCCATCTAGTGTAGACCCATACGGTCAATTTTTCGAGGTTCCTTTGTATTCTTTTAGGTAGGTTATCCATCTAGTGTAGACCCGTACGGTCGATTTTTTCAGATTCAGTTGAATTATTTTAGGAAGGATATCCATCTCAAGTAGACTCGTACGGTCGATTTTTCCAAATTCAGTTGAATGATTTTAGGTAGGTTATCCACAGAGGTGTAGCGACCCTTCCCGGCCACCGGGGACAAACTTTCGATTTGCACCCCCACTTCGAACTTTTCATTTGCACCCCCCTCAAACTTTCGATTTGCAGCCCCCCCCCCCCCCCTCGAACTTTTCATTTGCACCCCCTCCCCTCAAACTTTCAATTTGGCGCCCCCCCCCTAAGGTCGGCGCCCGGGGACATATGTCCCCCCTCCCCCCCCCCCCCCCTCGCTACGCCTCTGGTTATCCATCTCTTGTAGTCCGGTAGGGTCGATTTTTCTAGTTCCAATTGTATTTTTTAGGTACAATCTCCATCTCTTGTAGGTCCATACGGTCAATTTTTCTAAATTTGTTGTATTATGTTAGGTAGAATATCCATCTCTTCTAGGCCCGTATAGTCGATTTTTTTCCTTCCAGATTCCATTCTATTGTTTAAGGTAAGATGTCCGACTACCAAATTCATCATTGACGATTAACATGAGACAGTTCTAAGTTTCATTGCCATTAGGTGGCCAGTTATTAATCTAAGTTCAGCCTATTACTGTAACTTACATAGACTTTCTCTTGCCCTTAGGTTAGTTGTGTGTCAAGTCTATACCCAAATGATCCAATATAAAGACCTTTATATCTCAACCGTCTTTTGTGTTAAATTCGACCTATGTTTAGACCTACAGGAGCTTCGATTTCCTATATTTTTTTACTGTCCCTAATTCTCGACTTCTTTAAGACGTTTACTTCCCTCGTACATTTATTTTAGAACTACATGTCTAATTTGTACAAAATATCTTAGTTTTGTAAAATAGTGTATACCTAAATGGTAGATTTTTTTAAAACAGTTATGAAACCTAACGTTTTTTGTGTGCGATCTAGTCAATATTTCCCCAAATTAATTATGCAGTTATTATATATTGGTTTAGGCTTATGTATATGGTGTAGGCTTATGTATATGGTGTAGGCCTATCCAAGCATATAATGCGCTCCAAAATAAGTTCATAATAATTACACTAATAGGAACATTTTCAAAACAAATGTTGTGTTATTAGACGTATTGTTTAACCTCGTTTATATCCAGATCAAGAAGTAAGATTAAGGTTATGGCAAGGCATGGATTACGGTTAGGATTTGGATTAGCGCTGTCATTAGCAAAGCGTGTTACTTTATATTGCACTGCCAGTGACCTAACGATCCAGTTTTAAGAATGTTGATACTACAGGATACTGCTATGCAGTGGCGTAGCGAGGTCGGGTGTCACCCGGTGCGGCACTTAATGGTGTCACCCCCCCAGAGACGTAGCGACCCTTCCCGGGGACAAACTTTCAAATTTTCGATTTGCATCCCCCCCCCCCTCAAACTTTCGATTTGCACCCCCCCCCCCCCCCTCAACTTTTTCTCCATATATTTTGCTATTTTTTGCCTTGGTGTCACCCCCCTAAATGGTGTCACCCGGTGCGGTCCGCACCCCCCGCCCCCCCCCCCCCTCGCTACGCCCCTGCTGCTATGTAACACTCACCCTGAAGTATATTTGTAGTTAAGAACTCTGAATATTTATTATAATTCTTATTATAAAAACATAAGCATTATTTTTCCATTTCAAGTAGAGTTTATAGCGGGTTCATTTATCTAGTCTAGACATGTAATGAACATGACATATTGGCTCTAATTACTTTAATTACCTGCTGGTGAAATAAATGTTAAGAACAATTAAGTTACTTAGTTGTTAAACGTTCTTTATGGAGACAGTACTTTTTCCAAATTTACGTCTCGTGTTTTTAGCTACAAGAGGTTTGTAATCATTTAATCGGGGATTTATGGTACACTTCAAAGATATTGCTTTGAACAAGAAAAGTTATAAATCAAAATAAAAATGAAACAAAATCATGCGAGTAAAAATCGTAGACTTATTGGTAGATAATTATTGTTGCATAACTTAACCACTTTATTTAATTAAAAGAAAGAAAAAAAACGTCTTTTTATTAAAATACAAAATACATCTCCAGAAATGCGTTTGACTGCCATTTCACCCCCCCCCCCCCCCACACACACACACAACACCCTATACAAACCTACTTTTCCTTTTTGAGTTTGTGGAATAATTATATAGCTTAACGAGTATAATTGCCATATCATTATATTAAAAATTATAATTTGCAATTTTAATATACAAAAAATCAAAGTCAACACTGAATACTCGTGTATTGATCATAAATGACTTAATATTTTATTCTATATTTCTATAACTTCACTTTCGTCCCTTCTCTATTCATCTTTCACTTATTTTCTGACTAGCGCATTTGGTACAGTAGAACTAATACCCACGGTACAGTAGACACATCTAATGCCATCGGTACATGCTACTCATTTGATGCTATCGGTACAGTGGACCATCTAATGCTATCGGTACAGTGTACTCATCTAATGCTACCGGTACATTCGACCCATCGTCCGGTAAATCAAGTGAGAACTAATTACTGCTGGAGGTGTTAAGCGTGCCGTACAGACGTGTCGAAAAACTCATCAGTGTCACGTGGTACAAGAAATATGGCCGCGATCATAATTAGCCTGTGGTCAAGGGCGATGGGCGTGGTCAAAGCGTGGGTGTATAGGGCAATGGGGAAAGGGGGAAAGGGGGGGGGGGGAGGGGGGGTTCACTCAAGACATGTGTTTTTAGATGTTGACTTAGTTTAAGAATATAAGTGTTCAAACCCATTACGTTATTTTCACCATGTAGGGAATGTATAATATACATTTAGTTGGGTTGAATTTCTATCTACTTAGATTGCTTCTAATTTGAAATCGTCGTATTGTAGTCGTTTTATATATCGTTTCTAAAGTGGTATATAATTGTATAACTGTTCCTATTTTATTGCAAGGACATTTTTAAATTACAATTTGTATTTAGATACATCCAATCCTAAAGCGCAATACAATTTTCAATATAACACAGAATATATCACTTGTCATAAATTACACACACACACCAACACGCACACGCACACACACACACACATATATATATATATATATATATATATATATATATATATATATATATATATATACGTATTTATGTGTATGTGGTGTAGTATAAACATGTTAGTATAAACATACATGAACCTAACAATCACCGTGCTGCGTGTATTTGAACTCTGAACTTAATCTTCAGACATTCTTGTGAAACAACTTTCCCGCTGGGAATTCCTGGCGTAGACAA
This sequence comes from Physella acuta, assembly GCF_028476545.2. Classification (NCBI taxonomy): domain Eukaryota; kingdom Metazoa; phylum Mollusca; class Gastropoda; family Physidae; genus Physella; species Physella acuta. The sequence goes on from NW_026732017.1 coordinate 92,794, forward strand.
GAAACCTAAACTATTGACAGATGCTAATACTTGTTAGTCGTATTTCGTTTGTTCACGTTTGTGAACCTTCCCTTGTCTAACAACTATGGTTGTGGAATTGTCCCTTGTCTTATTCCCCAAGTAGGATTGTGAATTGTCCCTTGTCTTATTCCCAAAATAGGGATATGAATTGTCCTTCCTCTTATTCCCCATCTAGGGATGCGGTTTGTCCATTGCATTACTCTCCACCTAGGGAATATGTGATCAGCCCCTGTCTTATTCTCCTCCTAGGGAATGTCCTTTGTCTTATTTCCTTACCTGGGGAATATGCGATCAGTCCTTTGTCTTATTCCCTCACCTGGGGAATATTTGATCAGTCCCTTGTCTTATTCTCCACCTAGGGAATATGCAAACAGTGAGTTGTCCTATTCCCTTACCTGGGGAATATGTTATTAGTCCGTTGTCCTATTCCCTCACCAAGGAATATGTGATCAGTCCCTTGTCTTATTCCCTCAACTGGGGAATATGCGATCAGTCCCTTGTCTTATTCCCTCACATAGGGAATATGTGATCAGTCCCTTGTCTTATTCCCTCACCTGGGGATAATCCTATCAATGTAGTGTAAGACGAAAATAGAAGTCCCTAGCCTAACCATGTTGTCCTTAATGTCACGTGTTCCCCGTAGAGAAAGTCGCTGACATTGTCTAAGTTCACGGCTTAAAAGCTAATTAAAGAAAAATCTTATTTCCGGGTAATTAGGGGGTTGGGGTTTCTGGTTAGTACATTATTTACAAAGTTTTAATTAAGTGCAAGTTCTAAAAAATGTGAATACACTTTCGAACTGGACGGTCTATGTGGCAAGTGAAGTAGAGTTCACATGTTTCTGTGACCTCGGTATGCCCTATGTAATATGCCCAGCCGCCTTTTCTTTCCTTACCGCGAGTGAGTCAGGCACTCTTCAGAGCTGAACTACTCAGGTACGTTCTACGGGTTTGAATCTGAGACTCGAACTCGCGACTTTCAGGTTAGCAGCCGTATGCTTTTTCTTTCTTTTTTCTTTACGGACACCACCGGCTCAGGAGGTGTCTCCCATTAGCCAGGCAGGCCTCAACACGGCAAACGCCGACTAACTGGCTTGTATCTTGGTTTGATTACTTTGTATCAGTTGCTTCTGTCCTTCGGTTCCCACCAGGCTTAACTTCCACTCCACTACAGCCGAATGCTCTACCCCTCGACCATCCCATGCCACACTAGACTTAGATTAAACGTTCACGTTAGTCTCGAGTTGACGTTAAATATGTGACCAACATGCGGGTTTGTATTGTGGGTCAGGGAGTTCTAGCTCATTAAAACATGTGTTAATGTTATCGTTTGTTGATAAAAAAAAATCTGCCTTTTTATCCGTTAGATCAGGGGTCTCCAAACTTTTCAGTCCGAGGGCCGCATTAACCATCGAATTTCAGTTCGGGGGCCAGTTTCTTCCAGGCATATCTTTGATTCTTTTCTGCGTAAAGTTCTTCAGCTATTACCAACAAATGATTTTTCCTTGGACAAAAAGATCTCCGCGGGCCGGATGAAAGAACTTCGCGGGTCGCATCCGGCCCGCGGGCCGTAGTTTGGAGACCCCTGCGTTAGATGATGAAGGTAAACATTTGAATCACACCAGAAAATCAATGTGATAGATGAAGTACAGTTCACATGTTTCCTCGACTTTGGCATATAACGGGATAAATTTTTTTATCGAAAACTTACCTACCATTTAAACAGCCCTATTTCACTGCAAGTTCTATCCTAACCCTCACTCTTATATAGGAATATACTAGAAAGTTTAAGGGAGCTCACTCCTGCTTTATTTACTCGTTAAATCAGTCCATAAAGTGATGTATAAAAATTACTAAATTTATTACTGACATCGCTGAAACAGACATTGTATTGTATTGGACCAAAAAAAAGAGTTTAATTTGTTCAAATGCAGATAGCAAAGCCGTTATTATATCGTGAGAAAGACAACAGACAGTTAAACTAATCTGAAGAAAACAGACAACGAAGAGCCCATCTGTCTATTTATGCCTTCACGGTTTCATGTTTGTTTCGTTATCATCGAGTTCAAGCTTTTAACAGTCCGGCGTTACTATAGTTACCGGCGACAACAACACCGGTAGGACTAAACTCCGGAAGGAAACGGAGAGAAAAAAATTAGAGAGATTTTTTTTTTAGGTTTTAGGGACAGGGATTGTTATGTCAGTGTTTGGTTGCCGTGTGTGGTGTTGTGAGGGAAGAACGGTGTCAGGGGATTCAAAAGGGATTGGGGTGGGAAGTTGAGATAGTGAAGGAATTTTATAAAGCTTCTTTATCCGTCAAAGTTAGTATTGTAAAAGGTATATTAGTTTGATTTAACGTTAACGCTTAATAAATAACAATTATGGGATAGATCCGTTTAATGAGCGAGAAAAAATTGGAATGTCAAGACCCAATTTTGATACTTACTCGAAAGTGTAGTCCAAAGGATAGACATTGTTGCGTCCATCTGTTGGAATGTTTGCGTCATTCTGGTGGTTTGGTTTTGTCCCTTAGCTGGAATGGTTGCGTCCCTTAGCTGGAATGGTTTCGGTCCATTGCTGTTATAATCGTGTCCCTTTGCTGGTATGGTTGAGTGCGTTTGCTGGTGTAGTCGCATCTCTTTGTTGGAACGGTTTCATCCCTTTGCTGCTATGGTTGCGTCTTTTTGCTGCTATGGTTGTGTCCTTTGCTCCTTATCCGATTCGATAGTTATGATATTATCCATAATATTCTTTGACCAAATAGAAATCTTTATGAGAAGCGTCAACTTTAAAGCTAAAATAACTAAAATGTATTTTCACATGATTAAATAACATTTTTCGTGAACGACAGCTAATACTATTTTTATAATCTAAACGTGTTTATAGAAAGCTTTAGATTTTAATTCTAGTTTAAAAAAAACATCTTACAATTTGACGCATGTTTATTAATGATCATCCTACAGGATCAACGTGAAATCAAAAGTTAAAGCGAAGCCTCGAAATCTCGCGTAAAACCAGTCTGGTTATTACATACATACTTTACCTTTCTAAAATGTAATATCTACAATTTTTAAGTTTTTGTACATTTTTTTCTTAGTAACAGCGGCATAAAAAAAAACACATTTTATTCACGGCTGACTGAGTTTTCTCCCCTCTTGTTATCGGGACGTCATGGTTGAACGCGGTTACAGATGTTACTTCCCTTTTTTTATGTTATTGAATGATAACACAGTGCCGTTGGTTATTTTAGCAATTATCAGCTGTTTCTAAACTACATGACATTCTTTTAGAAATACATTTTATATCATTCGTTTAAAATGTATTTAAAGCATCCGTTTTTTTTTAATATTATAGCCGATGTTTACATTCAAAGAAATGCAGTGTTTCTTCCAGATTATTTTCTCCGGGGGGGGGGGGGGGCACTTGAAATTTCAGGGGGGGGGGGGTAGTCTTTCTTTGGGGGGGGGGGCGGACACTGTTAAAAGTATGTATTATCTATATAAATTTCATTTCGTTGGGGGGGGGGGCGGTAGACTTTCTTCGGTGGGGGGGGGGGGGCACCCGTTTTAAACAGTCATGCTTGTATTGTTTACTTAGATCCAGTATGGTCATATTTAAAATAAGTAGTGCCTACCTTTTGAGCCTAACGGTACACGAAGTAGAGTTCACCTGTTTCCATGGAATCGGCATATGAAGGTGTAGTGTGGTCAGCACAATCTATCCATAGCCGCTTTTTTTCTACTAACATTTAACGCGAGTTCAAACCGGATGGGCACAGGGACGTTCTGATGACAGTAACTCGGGATTCGAACTAGAGACTTTCTGGTTAACAGCCGTGCACTCTACCATCAGACTAAGCCATCGTTCATGGTAATCTAGGCAAATAATTTATTTCGTGTAGTTATGGGGGTCAAATCAATGTGTTGTAATGTATGAGAAATATAATTAGTAATATTTAACTTTTTTTTTCTTTACAGTTAAACTTTAATTTTCAATAAAACATTACAACAATGTTTGTGAGTGCATTAGTCTGTAGAAACATTTAGAGGTTTTACAACGACAAAATGTACATGCAAGTGATACGGTTATGAATATAATAATGGCAAATAACATGGTGAAGCTAAGGATGTGTACACAAATGAAGGGTATAATAATTATAAGGAATTGAAGTATAACAGGGGTTGCCAACCTTTTGAAGCGGAAGAGCCAAAAGTTACAATTTTCAAAATTTCCCAGGTTTTAAAGAGCCACTAACATTTTTTTATTTCAAATAATTTTTTTTATTAAGAGTATTAGTATTTGAGCAAGGAGCTAGCCGCATCTTGATATCAAAAGAGCCGCATGCGGCTCGCGAGCCGCAGGTTGCCGACCCCTGAACTATAATAATGGTAGTGAATTCCCTTCGAATCCGAGCAAATGGAGTTGTTATGGGGACCAATCAATGTGTTTTAATGTATGCCTTACATATAAACGGCGTTATTTAACAAGCTGTTCACTGATATTTTATTACTTTTTAATTTTATTTTTAAATAAACCGGGAGTGATCTCCCCTAAACTTTCTCGAATATTCTTATAAAAAACAACAGCGGATGGGAACTCGGGCTATAGACATGATTTTTAATCAATTTTAAATACTTAAAGTTTTAAAAATAGAATAAAATCTCGTAGACAAATGAATTGCACACCAAGTGAACGCTAAATAAAAGAGTGTTTAATAGTGCGCAATATTATTAGTACTTTAAAAATTTACATTAGTTTTTTGAGAAATCGGAAGTAGCGTAAATTACTACTTCCGGTCAATGGAAATTACTCAAAATTTAACAGAAGGTAGAGAATTAGATCTTTAACTTATGTGTGAAATTTCATTTATCTATGTGAAATAATACTCAAGTTATAGGCTTTTTAAAATTTCAAAGTAGAAAAAGTACCACTTCCGGTTCTCGGAAATCGCTCAAAAGTTGATACGGATCTACGATTTTGATAAACTACTTATATATGAAATTTCATCAACCTAGCTGTAACGGTACTCAAGTAATCGTGTTTACACACGGACAGACACACAGACACACACACACACAGACATACGGACAGAGTTGCAAAGCCCAGTTTTTCAGACTGGATTACGCACAAAACCTCTTAATTTGGATACATCTGGATTGATAATTTTTGCCCGATTAAAATAAGTCCTCTATACTTCGGATGTGATGAAGGACTGAGGTGTAATACGGTGAAAATTGTTAAAATTTCAAGTGATTTTTGTGCACGATTACAATACTTTCTCTATACTTCGTATATACGAGAAAGTAAAAAAGGTAATATTTAACAAAATGCAAACTGCAGGTGCCTACACCGCCGAATGTAGAATAAATATATTGATTGATTAATTAAATAAAAGTGATACTAACTAAAATAAGTTTTCGACTTCTGCATGAAAAAGAATTGCTTTACAAGTAAAATAATGAAATGAATAATATTATTTTTCTGTTACTTAAATTATCAAGAAAGATATTTTAATATATAATATTACATTAAAAAAAATCCGATGATGTGTTATTTTTACATCTAAAAAAAAACATGCATTTGATTGTATTAAAATTTGCTTTTTACCTCCCTTGAAATGTCATTTTTCTTACTGTTGTCGGTTTTGTGTAAACACAAACATAACTTTTAAAAACCCAACCCTTACAGAACACACAAACGATATCTGACCCTCATTGGCATGCAGCACCAGAGATAATCGTTCTGATAGCTCTGGGTAATCGATTACCGGATAAGACTGCTACGTATTGTAACCACCATGCCGTTTCCCAGGTTAAAGTCAACTCGCGGGTGGAATCGATTCCCCGCTCTGCATCGTTGTATCGGGGTATCCGGTGTCTTCCATTCTCCCACAGCGGTTAATGAAACTATTGACACGGCAAACAGCTCCGGCTAGATGATACACCTAGCCGGAAGATGGGAGACGGGTTGGGGGGAAACAGTGTCTGTCGTGTCTGTTAGGTAGTCCATGAGCAAGTTCAACCGGTGATTCGCTTAATTGCAACATCGGCAATTCACCGTCCATCTTGAAACCGGAAATTCAAACCGAACCTGTTTACACCGGCATTTTACCACTCATCTTGAACCGGCAATTCACAATTAAACTGTAAAACCGGCAACTTATCATACACTTGTAAGGCCGGAAATGTATCACTCACTTGTAAAGCCGGCAATTCAGCACTCACCTGTAAAATCGGAAATTCCCCACACACCTGTAAAAACCGGCAATTCACCTTCCACCTATAAAACCGGCGGTTTACCACTTACGTGTAAAACCGGAATTTCACCTCTCAACCATACGCCGGCAATTATCCGGCTCTACGAGCAAAACACACCTTATCTGTTACCCATCAATGGTAACTCACCTCAACGACCGGCAATTATTTTCCCTTTACAATCACGTCAGATAAAACAACTTGATTCCACATTCCGTCAAATCCTGTCCCCCTTCATAAAGATTTGCTCAGCTTCAATGATCCCCTACCCGACTATAATTTTAGAACCATCGCAACCGTATTGTTCAGATGACGTCATTAGGTTTTGACGTGAGCTCGCGCTATAAAACCACCGAGTATTTACGTCCTGTACGGAAGTCAAGATTGTGATGATTTTGACGTCACGTGCCCCAGGATTAGCATACATTGATGGATACATGTCATATATATAAAAAAACGGACACATTTATAACAATTCAACAAAATATAAAAAACAAAACAAAATTATTGTATTACGTATTTCACAACTCATGCGTGTAAGTCATATATACTTTTAAATATTAAAATTGCATTAAATAATGAATTGAGTGATTTATTATATTTTATATTAAAATCTTTTCACTTGCACAACATGTAAACAATTTCTTATATAACATGCTTTTATATAGTTATGCACAAAACATTTTAAAATAATATATATAAATATATAACATTGCATCATTATTTAAATAACTATAAAGAAAAGACAGGTTCGCTTTATAAATTTCAGTAAAGAAATTCAATAAATAATATACCCATGTCAACAAAAGCAAGCACGATAGACAGACAGAAAAAGAAAGCTAAATAAAAGGCTTTATTTTGTACTTAAAAAAAAAAACATGTAAAAGTACATCTTATCGACAAATGTTCGATATCAACAAATAGCCTACATTAATGAAAAAAAATTATCAACTGGTTCGTTTATTATTGTAGATTTCACTGAATGCTAAAAGTAAAACGCTGAAGAAACATTTAAATTTCTTTGTTTTCTCAGCTCTTGTTTTTCTTTTCTTTGTTGCCAATTAAAAAAAAATAATGCATGGACGTGGAATTTAATTTAGCACTACAACTTGAGAAAATATTTGATACGTAACGAAGCGTATTATTCAATAATTGATGTCTTTTAAGTTTATGTAAGCGGAGCTATTTTCAGGACACATTTGTAAATGCATGTTTTTATAATTTGTGCATAGTATTTTACACAAATTAAAGGTAACTTTTTAAAAAAAATCACAATTGTTCATAGAGCATTACATAACCTCAAGGATAAAGTAAAAGTTCCCATTCCAAACCTGACGGTCTATGTTGCGAGTGAAGTAGAGTTCAACTGTTTCTGTGACCTCGGCATATAGATGAATAGTGTGGTCAGCAGTATACCCAGCAGCCTTTGCTTTAAACTAACATGAGTGAGGTACCCATCAAAGCTGGGTGGACTCAGGGAGGGTCTACTGACTTGGACCCGTGATTCGAACTCGCGACTTATGTTTAGCAGGCCACTTAATGGTAGTAAATGTTAAAATCTGAAAACTATTATAAAACAAGATCTAGGTGTATTCCAATTTACATCGACACACTTGAGATAAAAACTTGTGATGGTTTTCATTCAGTGTGACGTAATAATTTACATTCCCACACGCGTGATAGTTCACGTCCAATAATATGTGATCATTCACTCTGACATTCATTTAGTAATTCCCGACCACATACTTGTGATATTTTACTTTACAATCTCTTATGTGATATTTTATATTCTCAACCATGTGATATTTCATGGGGTCTTAAAAGCTGGGTGCGATAGTTTCGTGAATGGGTAGTCACAAATAGGGTGCAATTGTGTGGTAAATGTGAATGGGGCGATATTTATAGAATACATTTCTGAAGGTCTTAATCATTAGTCCTTACAAATGAGTTGTGTTATTATGCTATGGCCTTAACTATGCGTTTATGTAGCTATGCCTCTATGTAAATCTTGACAAGAAACGCTTAACTTTTCAAAAAACCGTCCCTACATTTCCTTCATTCCCACACCCTTTGGTACCTTTCTGATTGAAATATTTATCTAAAAAAAAAAAAAAAAACACCACAAGAACGGCAACTGGTTTGTGCTGGTCGCCGAGGTGACCTCCCCTCGTGTTCAGGACGCCAAACCGGAAACAGCCCTGTCTAACCCATCACTGTTAATTAGCTGGGAAGCGCTGGTCAAGATTACCCGTCGGCCCAAGTCTTTTTCATGACGTCACGTACCTTTTTGGGGGGTTCTTGTTTTTTTTTTTTTTTTTTTTTGGGTCGAAAACTCTATCGAGGTGGTACCAGGAGCAAGTCACCCATCGCACGTGTGTCCGCTCTCACGGTGAGTTCGATTTGTTGTGGGGAGAGATTTTAGTTGGGGGGGGGGGGGGAGTTGTAGAGAAGGACAGGGTGTGGGGTGGTGGTAAAATATAAGGAAGTACTTATTTGGGGTATTGAGGAATGGGGTGTTAAGTAATATTAAGGTTTCAGAGGACAGAAAGCTAGGCATTACAAGGGTTTATAGGACAGAAGGATTAAGCAATATAAGGGTTTAGAGGATAAGGATTAAGCAATATAAGGGTTTAGATGACAAGGATTAAGCAATATAAGGGTTTAGAGCAGGGGTCGGCAACCTGCGGCTCGCGAGCCGCATGCGGCTCTTTTGATATCAAGGTGCGGCTCTCCAGCTCCTTGCACAAATACTAATAATCTTAATAAAAAAAATAAAACATTTGAAATAAAAAAATGTTAGTGGCTCTTTAAAACCAGGGAAATTTTGAAAATTGTAACTTTTGGCTCTTCCACTTTAAAAGGTTGCCGACCCCTGGTTTAGAGGACAGAAGGATTAAGCAATATAAGGGTTTAGAGGACATAATAATTAGACAGTATAAGGGTATAGATGACAGAAGGACTAGGTAATAAATGGATTTAGTGACAGAAAGGTTAGACAATTTAGGGGACACATGAGTTAGGAGTTCGGGTGCTTTAAACACAATAATGGTTTATTTGTTGAACAGAGGGACGTAAGATGAAATAAGAAGTTAAACAATATAAGGAATGTGTATGACAAATGTGATAAACAATATAAATTTTTTGAAGGGGTGCTAATTAACGTAAGAGGTTTAATACGACAGAGAGGTGTAAGACGAAATAAGAAGTTAAACAATATAAGGAATGTGTATGACAAATGTGATAAACAATATAAATGTATTGAAGGGGTGTTAAGTAATGTGAGAGGTTTAATACGACAGAGGGACGTAAGACCAAATAAGAAGTTAAACAATATAAGTTATTTTTATGACAAATGTGATAAACAATATAAATGTATTGAAGGAGTGTTAAGTAACGTAAAGGGTTTTATACGATAGAGGAGTGTAAGACGATCCTGTGGTGTCTCAATACAGAGGGGTGTTAGATTATATATTGGTTTCAGAGAACATTAAAGTTTTTTTCTAATATATAGGGGTTTCCTTGTCGAGTCACGGACTAGTGATATATAAACAGATATAAATATGTGACCATTTATATCACAAAACTATGGGACGGCGTGGCCTAACGTTAGAGCGCTAAGCTGCTAAGCTGGATGTAGCGAGTTCTAATCTGGGTTCAAAATCAATAGAACGTCCCTGAGTCCACCCAGCTCTAATGGGTACCTAACCTATCTCACGTTAAGAAAAGTGAAAGGCGGTTGGTTGTTAGCTTAGAGAAAATAAGATATTCACCGTTCAATACATTCTATAGAATTAATTACACAGTACAAGGAATCAGCTGGCCAACGCATTGATTATAGCACACTTAATTGCAGAAATGTTTTCTGTTAATGATTCATCTTTTCCTCCAACAAAGCTGAGATTTTTTAAAACGAACACATCATATATATATATATATATATATATATATATATATATATATATATATATATATATATATATATATATATATATATATATATATATATATATATATATAGTTGATGAATAATCTAAAATATAATCTGACGCCAAACTCGTCCATGAACCAGACAAGAAATTAATTTTTTAACCCCAACGACCTCAATGGAACAGCAAAAGATGTCTATTGTATGAATATTTCACACATGAATTTCCTTTCAACCTCTCTCGATCCAGCCCCCCCCCACCCTTTTAATCCCGACCCTCCCTCACGCCCTACCCTGTTTATACGACCCTAGCGGCACATCAACACATGTCTAGATTTTTTTACCCACAAAAAATATTTCGCACATGCAATTTCCTATCCCCCCTCCCCCCTATCGCCACCCCCTCCCTATCATAAGGAATAATAATCCATCGGGAGAAATCGAATTGAAAACCAAGCCTCCTGTCCACACATTATCCGCAATTATCCCTCGTTGTTTGTTGGCTCACCCCCAAAAGGGTGACACAGCGGGGTCGCCTAGGGTGACACAGCGAGACCCCAGGACAGATGGTGATTATGTGATTTGATTTCGGCGGGAATCCCCGCTGTCTTTTTGACGTTCTTCTTTCCCTTGAAAAAAAAACTTTCTAAATTTTGTTTCGCTGTTTTTCGTTCGTGCTCTGAATTTTAACCCCGACAACTGAGTTTTGTAATTATTTTTTTTTACCTCCCTGTTTCTTTTCTTATTTCTTTGTTTTGTTTTTGTGTGTTTATGGTGATTTTTTTTTTCAATTTGAATTTAACGGTTGTCACAATTCGATAATTAAAAATAAATAAACTTTAATTTAATTTGAAACGGAGACTAACAATTTATAATATTATAATATGTAGAAAAACCTACTGGACTTTAGGTAGTAAGTATTAACATGATAAATAGGCGTATTTGATAGAAATATTCTAGCCTCAGCTTAATTTTTAAAGCAGACGGTAAATTTAGTAGATCTTAAACTAGGATAGAAAAATTGCATGCTATAAAATATATTATTGTTATTATTATGGTTATTAAATGAATGATATCCATTCAGTGTAATATTAAATGGAAATATTCACACACTACCGTTAGTAGCTAATGACTTCGTTTTAGAAGAGCTGTTAACTTTCATACTGTTCTTCTTTCAACCATATAGCTATTAAGTCCCTATATAAGAACTGATCATATCTTTAGACTATGTGCGAAATACATTGCACACGGTTCAATCACAAAGGTCATCACAGCAGCAAGATTTGAACTCATATCATTCTGGTTGTGAGTTAAACATTTTCCATTTGATCACACAGATTTATTTTTTTCTATTTTTTAAAGAGTTAAGAAAAATGGAAAATTGTGAAAAAAATTGGTGCTTTTAAATTACCCAACTTGAAATCTTGAAAGCGTAATGCGTCTTTTCAAAATAGGGTTTAGTAAGTGTAGTGCATTAAAAATGATAATTAATAAATTTAAATAATCGATGGTAATTATGTCAAACAAAACTGTTAATCTGATCCAAATTATAACTCGTGTTCTAAGATATCCATAACCTAAATGTCTGACCTCAATGCTAATCCCGAGAGACGGCACGAGACTGCAAACTCTAAAGTCTCGAGTTCGAATCTAGGTTTAAGTAAGTAGGACGTCCCTGAGTCAGCCCAGCACTAAGGGGTACCTAACTTGTTAGGGAAAGTAAAGGCGGCTGGGTATAGGGCTGGTAAGTAGGTCACCAACCAGTTCTACGACTCAATAAAACCTGAATGAGCTATAGAACTGTTTGGTGTCCTACTTACCAGCCCTATAGGGCTGACTCATGGACCTATAGGTTCAAAAAAGGGAACTTTACTTTTTATACTAATTCTGATATTACTACACTACGAGGAAATAACACCCGTATTTTAGTATAGTCTATTATCAGATACTGGTAGCATCAATACTCACATACAATACATTATCACACACTTCTTCTTTCTTCTTCTTCGTTCTTAATTTTTAGTGTTGGAAGCTTTATCTGCCAGAGGGTTCGAACTTAAGTCTTTGTTTTCAAATTTAACGACCATGAGGTTTGCTGACTCAACCACGCCTTCAACACAATTAGGTATAGATCTACATGCTCATAGCCTTTGTCCAACAAACTACAAGGCAGAAATTGTTTGATTTTGGAGTTGTCTCTCCTAGAGAGGAGTGGCTGTCCTCAGCTAACGAGCCTCATTTGCCCGAGGGTTCAAACTCAAGACTTCTCGGTTTAGCAACTTAAGCTTTACCGACTCGAACACGCCGACCCCTCATCAGACACTGATAACATCAATACTCTCAATACAGCCAACAAACTCTTTACGACATCAACCCTAGTTTCACTTTGCGACTTACAATTTTTTTTTCTGAACCGGAAGACGAGTCTAGCTAACAATAGAACTGATATATTCTTATCGAGGCTTGAACGCACGCACAGCGAGATTCTCACACAACAAAAATAAAAACCCCATCAATAGGGGGAGAGTGTGTCTTCGCCTGGCTCCCCCGTGTGGGGAGTATTTCAATAGGGGGGGGGGGTGTCTCCGCCTGGCTCCCCCGTGTGGAGGTATTTACAGACGTGATCAACTGGGAGGTCGTCTGCTGTGAAAAAAAATGTTATCGGGATTTTTTTTTTTTTTTTTTGCATGATCGGGAAAGGAAATAGATTGTAGTGTTGTTGAGGAAGTATCGGGACCCGAGCTATTATTATTTAATGAGGTAATTAGTATTTATAGCGTGTTCGCAACTAAACGAGGGACAATTGAAGACGTTTCGATTAGAGGAAAACAATTTTTGTTTCTATTTTACAAAAAAAAAAAATTATTGGATTCTTGGGGTAAAGCATCTTGTTTTAATTACGTTGAAATTAATTTTTAACGTGGTTAAATGTATACGTGTTCGTTTTAACATGTGATGGTCTAAGTGTAGGTTTGTGTGGGTGGGTGTTTGTGAGAATGTGTGTGTTTGTTTGTGGGTGTAGGGGTGTATTTAATGTGTATCTGTGGGCGTCTGCATGTATCAGAGATAAATGTGTATGTGTACGTCCGTGTGTATATATGTGTGTCTCTGTATATGTGTCCGTCTGTATATGTGTGTCCCTCTGTATATGTGTGTCCGTGTGTATTTGTGTGTGTGTGTGTGTTGGTCTGTATGTTTGTCCGTATGTGGGTATATGTGTGCGTCTGTCTGTATATGTGTGCGTCTGTGGGTGTATATGTGTGTTTGTCTGTATGTGTTTGCATCTGCAAGTGTGTGTGTGTGTGCGTTTGTCTGTAGGCCTATATATGTGCGTTTGTCTCTGTCCGTGTGAAGTATTCAAAACTTTTAACGTATTCCTTTATGTTGTAACCAAAGTCAACACAACAGTACAAATGCCAACATAACTTACTTACACTAATATAATTGTCAAAAAGACTATACATGAAAAAGAGCCAATGCTCTTCTGCAAGACGCAACCATAATTACTAATCGACCATTAAAACTGAAATAAAAATAAGAAAATTACTAATATTTTTTTTCGATGTGTGTTTGGTTTTTTTTTCTTTTGTCTTAGTCTTTCGTTAATTTTTGTTTTCTTCAATTTTCTATTGGATGTAAATAAACTAACGTAAACATGAGTTTCGTACTTCGTTTCGCTAGTAAACAACCATTCTTGTTTTTTTTTTTTTTTTTTGTTATGCGTGCTTTCCACCCCTTTGCGAATAGAACGCATTTCTCCTGTAAGTTTGATGAAAGATCTCTCTCCAAGCGTCTCACATCATTACGTAATCGCGAGTGTTCATTTTCTGTTCAGGTAAATCTGCAGGTTACCTGCGGTATTTTACATCAAGGTGTAACCGCAGTGAAGAAAAACAACAAAACAAAAACAAACAAAAAAAAAAAAAACATAAATTGAGTTTAAAACCCAAGGCAAGTTCAGAACACAACGCCCGCAGTTTAAAGTGCGCGAAATTTGCGTTCATTATCGTCAGGGAATTTGATTAGCAGGAAATGACGACGTTTGGTTTTCTACGATTTCACGTGCAGAGAGTCGGCATTTTGATGAATGATACAGATGATTTACTGAAGAAACGGGTAGCTGAAGGTTATGTATATATATATATATATATATATATATATATATATATATATATATATATATATATATATATATATAATTATATATATACATATAAATATATTCGACAGAAATAAAGATAGACCAATAGAAAGAGACAGAAAGTGATAGTAAAATTAGCACAATTGGTTTGTCGTTTGACTCTAGGATATAGTCCGTCATTCGTCCACTCAGCTTTAATTGGTACCTTGCTTAACTTAAGCTAATGAAACCAAAGACAAAGTGTATTGTTAAGAAGTCACAAACCTTTCACGTGACGACTCGTGAACTCTGCTTCACCTGCAATCGAATGCTGCTGTAGGTTTTCTGAATGAAAACCGTGTCTTCCTGACTTTAAGCCTTCGTGATGAACGATACAATTAATTTTAAACTTAATTATAGCCATCAGATTTTAAGGAGGTAAAATTATTAGCCGTAAATAAACAAAAATTGCTAACTTTTTTATTAGTTCCACATCAGCCTACAATACACAGTTATGACATTTCACAACTATTTAAAATATTAAAAAAAAATATCACTCGATCATTGCTGATTATAACCCTTTACATCGATTATATCACAGAGATTGCCCCCCTCCCTCCCACACAACTCCTTTCCACACACCCTCGCATTACATGCGTGCTTCATTTATTAATAGCCCATCTGTGGTAATAATCATAAATAAAAACTTCATACCCGATCTGAAGCTGTGACATTATGCGGCGTACCCTTCTTGTGACAAGTATGGTGGTGTATGGTTGAAAACAAAGAATTTATTTCTTAGTTCTGGATTTATTGTGTTGGTTTAAAAAAAAATACGGTGTGGCCTAGCGGTAGAGCGCTAGACTGCTAACCCAAAAGTCTTGAGTTCGAATTCGGGTTCAAGTCAGTACAACGTCCCTGAGTCCACCCAGCTCTAATACTCACGAAATGGTGTATGTGTTTGTATTTCTAGGTGTTTGTGTTGTTGTTTTTTTGGTCTGTATTTATATACCAATGAGTATAACACTGAGTATAACACTTCATTACATTGGACATCTATTTTTTAGACATCAATTTATTTTAACTCATTTATGATAAGTAATGCTACTGTGGGTTAGCTTCTATGTGCGTGTGTGTTTGTGTTGAATGTATGTGTGATTATATTTATCAAAACCTTATATATCTAAATTAGTATATTAAAAAAGTAAATTAAATGCTTTTTTTGGAAAATCATTTTAACCGAAATTTTTTAACCTCCATCCCTTCCTATCGTCACAACAAGTCAAACCTCACTGACGTCATCGTCTCCATCTTCCTTCCTCCACACCCACCCCAATCCCCTCCTCTTAATCCCTTCAACATCAATCTTCACGCGCTAGAGTTTCTTTTCTTAAAAAAAAAAATTCTACTTCACCACTATCCCCCCCCCCCCTACCTACAAAGCCTACGTCACGTAATTCTAAAAAAAATCTTCACCATAAGTCTGACGTCATTAATGGACGACGAGTTTTTCTTAACTAATTAGTAAATCCATGTACAATTATTGGTCTTAACCTTTTTTAAGTTTCGCAATCTATACAGATAATAATAAGCTTAATGAGTAAAGAGGATGACGTCACCTTTCGGTTCGAATTTCCGGACGCAAAAAATCCTTTATTTACGTTAAAAATAGTAAGTTTACAAAATTGTATTTCCTTTAAAAAAATGGTTTGTTCCACATAAAAATTTAAGTAAGTAAACGCTAAACTGGCTCGGGTTAAAGTTTTCATTCCCGCGTTCTTACGCAATACAATATTTTAGCTCTCAATTTTTTTTTTTAATTTTTTTTTATGCTGTTGTGTTGTCTATCTTATTTGGATGATAGTGTGAAACCCTCATTTCGATATTCAACACAGACTCGCGTTATTAAAAAAAAAAAGAATAAAAAAATAAATAAAAAGCCAACCAGCCAACTCCAGTCAAGTGGCAAGGTTGTAAAGGCTGATCCCCGTGACTTAGCGTGCCAGATTTTTTCTCTCCCCGGAGAGCCAAAACTATTATTAGCGACACGACTTGGCGCCGCTGTAACGAAGAATGGCTTGTAATTATCCACGGCGGGACGGTGGTGTTACGGGGCTTTAGAAACCTGTCATAGATCATTAGGTAATGGTGCCTGTTCTCAATTCTAGATTACGACAAGGCACCTCAGTGTTTTTCTTCAATAGTCGATATTTTGACACTGACATAGTGGGTTATTGCTAAATCCTTATGATGTATATAATACACAGATATATATTTGTATGTAAAGCCTTATATATATATATATATATATATATATATATATATATATATATATATATATATATATATATATCGACGAGACAAATGATTTATGGGCAAATCATATCAAATAAAATATATCAAATGCTTTGAAAGACTAAATGAAAAGTAAAATAGTTCACCAGTTTTATTGACCTCAGCATATGAAGGGACAATACCCAGTCACCTATACTTTTCTTAGTTCTAGTTAGGTACCCATTAGAGCTGGGTGGACTCAGGGACGTCCCACAGACTTGAGCCAGGGATCTGAACTCGGGTGAATAGTCGAACGCTCTATCATTCGATCACTCCGACCCTTTGGGTTAAAGAACTACATATTTCTTTCCCCATATATCAGCGATATACCGTTGTGTTGAATGTCCTTAATGAAATACACTTTGAGAAATATAAATCGTTAAAATCAGTGGATTTGCAACGATATGTTATTTTGCTAAACCGACGAGGAATCGAAGACGAAATGAACTCAATTATCTTGTGTTACTTGTTATAATATGTAGAGTTATTAAATGGGGTAAAACCTATCTCTGTGTTCACATTTACACATATCAGCTCGTTTTATTTTCCTCTGTATTATTGTTTTTTTAAAGAGACTTAAACTTAATAGACTATACTTTTTCTTTTTACGTACCTAATTATATACTATTCTGCTTTATTAAATAACATATTTTATCTTTATATGAATTGTCTTTGTTGTAGGTTAATACGTAGGGCTTTTCTTTATTCCTTGTACTAAACTATAGTATAAACCAAATAATTACACCAGTTTACTGAATTTGTTAAAGAAATTTGATAAATAAATGTGGTCCGTTTGATTTAATGTGAGAAGAAATAGAAATTTTATACGTTAATAAATCAATGAAATAGATATTTATAATAGGAGCAACTTTTATTTTTCAGATGTATTGTCAATCGCTGTCAATGACGATGTACACATGAAGCTGAAAACAGTATGAGCAACTTTCATACACTGACACGTTTGGTCTTCCTATGACTTTATGGTAAGTGTTGATATTTGTTTTCACTATAATAATAAAGGGAGTGCGTGGTCAGAACTCTACATATATAGAGAACATGTGGTCAGCATTCTCCATATAAAGGGAGTGTGTGGTCAGCACTTTACATATATAGATAGTATGTGGTCAGCATTCGCAATATAAAGGGAGTGTGTGGTCAGCATTCGCAATATAAAGGGAGTGTGTGGTCAGCACTTTACATATATAGATAGTATGTGGTCAGCATTCGCAATATAAAGGGAGTGTGTGGTCAGCACTTTACATATATAGATAGTATGTGGTCAGCATTCGCAATATAAAGGGAGTGTGTGGTCAGCATTCGCAATATAAAGGGAGTGTGTGGTCAGCACTTTACATATATAGATAGTATGTGGCCAGCATTCGCAATATAAAGGGAGTTTGTGGTCAGCACTTTACATATATAGATAGTATGTGGTCAGCATTCGCAATATAAAGGGACATTGTGGTCAGCACTTTACATATATAGATAGTATGTGGTCAGCATTCGCAATATAAAGGGACATTGTGGTCAGCATTATCCATATAAAAAGAATGTTTGGTCAGCACTTTCTATATAAGGGGATTATGTGATCAGAAATCTCCATATGAGGGGATAGTATGGTCAAATCAACATATTAAGTGCAGCACTTAATAGGGAATGTGTGGTCAGCACTTTACATATACCGATTGTTTGGTCAGTAATCTAAAATAAAAGTATTTTTTAGGCAAAATAACCATTCGCCTTAACCTTTCACGAAAAGTATCAAAAGACCTACTTAAACTTAAGTCAAGTCATATTTATCTAAAGCTGTTTGATCTTGAGTCAAGTCATAATAGGGCTGGTAAGTAGGTCACCCACAAGTTCTATGGCTCAAAAATCACTGCAGGAGCCATCGAACTGGTTGGTGACCTACTTACCAGCCCTATTGGCGATGTGTATACTCATTTTAGTCCTAATGTACCAGACCAGTAACATTAACTGAGATAGACTTCGCTATCACAAGACCATGTAACTTGGAATTAAGTGTACTTCTAAGCACCTAATCGCTCCTAATGCACACGCCTCTAATCTTCAAACAAAATATATCCAAGGATATTTTATCGGCGTAGAAAACAGAACGTTCAACAATTTCCAGTCCATTAAACCCCCGTGATTGCTATTAAGTCGTGCACGTAAATACCTTATCCTATACCTTACACTTTATCTGTTGCCTGTATTTCAGGTGGGTAAAAAACACCGTCTAAAAATATTGAGTTGCCAAAAGAATTAAGAACTCAATACTCTACTTCATAATAAAATGCGAAAAAAAAGGATTGGGAAATTACCGAAATACACACATGCTAGATCAGATAGGTTATTTTTAGATGATGGAAAATCCCCTTTATTTTTATTACTATGCGCTTATATACTTGAAAATTATTATTTTTTTCGTTTTCTGCTAAAATAATACTTTAAAAAACTGATGAAATGGATATTTAGCCCTTATCCCAATGCAAACTTCTTACTTGCTAGGATTATGTTTTTGTACTTATATTCACATATGGGCTTTCTCTAGTCTTAAAATGGTCATGTCCATGCAATACCTTCAGGAACAGAGAATTATGGGACGGAGTGGCCTAGTGGTAGAGAGCTAGACTTCTAACCCGAAAGTCTATGGGACAAGTAGATTAGAGTTCACCTGTTTATGTGACCTCGGAAAATGAAAGGGCAGTGCTGTCAGCACTATGTTCAGCTGCCTTTACTTGCCCTAACGTGAGTTCGGCACCCATCAGAGCAGAGTAGAATCAAAGACATTCTACTCGAACTCGCGACATTCGAGTTAAGAATCAACCGTTAGGCCATACCGTCCCATACTGGTGACTATAGTATTGAATGTTTCTTTTTTTCTTGCAAAAAAAGCCCTAACCACTCCAACTCACCCCCACCCCAGTACATGTTATTTTGGTGTGTATTGGTTATCGCCCTTGCTGCACTTTGTGTATTACCTGTCGGGTTAACTCTAACGCCCTCTAACGTCCTCCCCTACCCACCCCCTCACCCCAACATCTATGTTGGTTCACGTGACACACATTCTCCGCGTGACACGTGGTCTTGTTTAAGTTCACGAATTCTTCACGTTTTGTTCAATAATGTCACAGAGAAAAAAAAAAGTTTAAAAAAAAAATATTTCTAACTTTAGGTCTATTCCAGTAATCTTTTTAACACGCTTCAAAACATAAAAAATACACTCATTGTTTATATAACAATTTGTTTCGTTCCTTCCTGCTTTTAACGTCTACACCTGATTTTTTTTTTATGATTACCGAATCGTCTTATTAAAATTCGAACATGTCTCAATACGTGTGTCGAAAGACAAGATATGAATCTATCATCAAAGGGAAATAAATCTCTCGACTTGCCAATACTGCGCGGGTTACATTTCCCTTCAATTATTCCAAATATTCCGTGAAATTTTTTTTTACTGCTAAACCTGAAACAAACACCTCAGCAGAAAATTGAAGCGTCTTTGTTCTATACACCATGCAGTTATTTTTTTTTTTTTTACACTAACGTAAGATAAACATTTTTAAAAATAGGTACAAATCATGCGAAGTTGGGAAGTGAATTTTTTTAAAGCTATTGATATTGGGTACCGAATAGTTTCCCTTAAACCAGCAACCATGTATATGTAATTGACTGCATTAGGTGTAATTTGTTACTTTAGATGTAATTGATTTTATAAAAGGTCATTGATGTAATGTGGTTCAAACATCAAATCAATTACATTTAATGTAATTGGTTACCTCTGGTTTAAAACAAAAAAATCAGTGTAATGGGTTATATTATATTTAAAGTGTTAATTCATGTATTGGGCTACGATAGACGTATTGGATTATATAATACGAGCCGGCCCGCGGCATAACATACGCCGCTATTTAGTTGTTGTTTTTTCTACTTTTCAGTAATCCATAATTTGTGAATTCGACAGTACCAACGCTGACACTGAAAATATTTCTTTAAAACACTATAAGTAGCTTGTTAAGGACCCCTCCCCCCAACGTTTAAAATCGTTTCAAACTAAATTATCTGCCCCTAATAGCCGTTACTAAACCTGACTCCACGAAGGTAAACATAGCGTGAACCACAGCTCACTAAGACCATGTAGGGGTGGGGATGGTAGGGAGCGCGTTTACAGCTTGTTTTCTAGCGTCTCCCAGAAGAGAATTATATATATAGATGTGCTGGATGTAATGTGGTACAAAGAACAAATCAATTACATCAGATGTATTTGGTTTAAGGGAAAATTCAGAAGAGATGGATTACATTATATTTAACGGATTAAATAATATGTAATGGGTTACATTCAATTTATTTATTTATTTATTACGGTTACAACAGTAGGCACGGAGGTCTTTTTTTACACATTGACCGAACAAACAAAATATTGTAATAAAAAGCAATAAAGGAGTAAATACATATATACATTATATTTAGTGAATTATATTAGATGTGATGGACGTAATGTGTACAAACAAAAAATCAATTACATCCGATGTAATTTATGTAAAAGGAAAAATATGATGTTATGGATTACAATAAATATAATTACATATAATGTGATTGCTTACATGATATGTAATCCTTATATCAGAAAAAAAAATTTAATGTGATATATAATATATAATAGGTCAAATCATGGGTTAAATAAAACCTAAAGATTGTATCAGATGTAAAAGATTATATCGTAAGAAATGGTTTTTATTATATGTAATGTATTTGTAAGATTGTAATATCTGTTTTTTTTTTAATTGAAGCTAAATATGTTTTTCTAAGTATAAAATCACAAACTCTGTTCATAGCAATAGCGCTAAAAAACACAATCCATAATCAAATGCAACGAGTTACATAAGATGCAATGCGTTACATCGATACATAAAACGTAATAGATTACAAGATCATATACCCATTTCAGGCATTGTTCAGTTTACACACGATATCAATTGACTACATGAACACCTGAAGTGTTTAAAAACATCGTGGGTGGAGATGATATACACTTATCGTGAGCATTTATTTCAAGCAATCAATCTAAAAATAGCTTTCATATCTCTTGGCAATGATGGGTTTTGCTTACAAAGTTAGAGAGTTTGTGTAGATCAGTAGTAGGGTATGATGTGAGACTATCTTCATAATAGATGGGTTTTGCTTACAAAGTTAGAGTTTGTGTTTTTCAGTAGTAGGGTATGAATTTTGACCATATTCCTGATAGAGTCGGTATAGCACAATGCAGAGGCGTAGCGACCCCTCCCGGCGCCCGGGGACAAACTTTCAATTTGCCCCCCCCCCCCCCCCAAATATTTTTTTTTTATATTAATTATTCAAAACTGCAGCCAAAATGAGCTTTTAATTTTTTGTTCAACCCATTTTGGCGCCCTTAGGGTCGGCACCCGGTGACATATTTACCCCCCCCCCCCCCCCCGTCGCTACGCCTCTGACACAATGTTTAAAATAGTAGTTGTTGTGATGTTAGTACTGGTAGTTGTAGCAGTAGAAGTGGGTGTGTCAATAAAAAAACATGTTTGTTTTTAAAATGTATGTAGCTGTTCTCTCTGTAGACTAGCCAACACAAAGTGGATACACATGAGCGAAATTCAGACATACACGCGCGCACACATACACGCATGCACACACACACACGCGTGTGTATATGTATGTACACACTTATATATCGTACAGTCACTAAACATATTCAAAAAGTTGATCTAATGATCATATGATGACGATTTTAGCATTACGTGCTAATAGGGTTAGACTTAGTATAAGAAGAGGTGAAGGCTGTTTGTTAAGTTGAGCATGTACTATATAAACGATTGGAAACAGGACTTAGATAATTGGTCAACAGATTTAATGAGCACGTGTCAATCACCTAAAGGAACAAATTACGATGCCATGAACTACGTACACGATATTATGAGTCAATAATCAATTTAAAAAAAAATAAATGTAGTAAATTGTTTACTCTCTCTAGTTTGTGTAAACATTCAACTGTTCATGATACCATTGGAAGATATTTTGTATCTATCATGTGCTGTCAGTGTTAATGTTTAGGAGATACTGTATTAAACGTATGAAAGTTTGTTATGTCCGTATTTTTTGTTAGGTTGTAATGTCCGTATTTGTTTGTGAAACATTATGTGAAACATCCAACTGCTATCTAGGTGAGTGATCATAAGAGGATCAAAATTATTCACATAGTTTCAGGAAATGAGCTGTGGAGCAATACGTTACACCCATTCACAATTAAATTCTTTTGAAAGATGAATACAATAAAAACAAAAACGATGGATATTACGCAATGACTGATTCCAATGACAATGTTTACAATGTTAATAACATTCCCTACGAAAAATAAAAAATGAATTAATTTATTATTAATTAGTATCAGCTTTAGGGTAACATCAGGAGAATCTAATTAAAATTAATTTTTACAACGTAGCTATTTGTGAGGTTCTATTTTCAGAACATAGCAGAAATTATACACCTTCGAGATGCAGTGTTATTTTTCAAGGATGTATTTTTTTCTTTTTCTTGTTATTTTTTTATCCTCTTTATCTTCTTTTCTTTCTCTCTCGTATATACAATTTACCGAAGCTAATTCTTAATAAACTTTCTTCAATGATGGTCTTATTCCTTAATTTTTTGTTACTCCTACCTAACTTCAGCGACTGTATTTTGTAACTGCCTTTGTTTTTATTTTAAATAAAAATTACACTTTCTCACCTGACGGTTATTACCGTAGATAAAGGGTCAGCGTGGTCGAGTCAGTAAAGCTCATGGTTGCTAAACCGAATAGTCTCGAGTTCGAACCCTCGGGTTGAAATCGGAGTCAATGGCCTCAATGGCGCATAACCAGTTGACACGTATCCTTAATTGTACTGGAGAGGATCCCTTCCAACACTAAAATTAAGAACGAAGAAGTAGAAGAAGAAGACCGTAGTCACGTTTGCGGGTATGTGTTATACATGTGTCCGATAATCACAAAATAATTGAATATTCTTCTTAAAAAGTGTGTTAAATGAATGTTAGTTAACTAAACACACATCTAACTTGTTAATATCAATGCTACTCCTATCTCTAACCCTTACCACAACCCAAGTCTTACTAAAGCCCTAACCGTAATGTCTAGCCATAAAACTAAACCTGTGATTACATGTCAGCTAACAACTTAACACACCTATTTTCGGTACAGTCTATTGCCGGGCATCGGTAATACCAATGATCCAAATCAGCAGTTGTTTACAAGACAATAATATTCAAACATTTAACATAATCTTACCAAAAAAAAAATAATATGCACTTTAGATATTCGAGCATTGGCATTATAGATGCATCGCTATGAAATGTTAGAAAGAAATCGGTTCATTATAAATGGATCAAAATTGACTAACATTATTTGACCACCAAAAAGGATCCGGATATTGTGATAGAAGAAAAAACTAGTAAAAAACAATGAACATGTGCTTAATTAACTTATTGTTGATTTGGTAATCAATCAGAACCAATTGTTCTTATTGAGCTAGTTCAAACATATAACGTTTCGTAAGAGAAAGTGATTACAGATCAGGGAAAGGGGCGAAATCACGTGCTAAAGGTCACAGGTCACCGACGCTGGGTGAAATGTTAAGAGGTAACGAACCGTTAGGTCGAAGCGATTAGGTAATCGATGACTGTCTCGATTCACTCACACAAAGACGCGGGATCGGTCACGTGCGGATCTTGGGTAGTGATGAGGTAGTGAGGAGCTCTTGGGTAGTGAGGAGGTAGTGAGGAGCTCTTGGGTAGTGAGGAGGTAGTGAGGAGCTCTTGGGTAGTGAGGAGGTAGTGAGGAGCTCTTGGGTAGTGAGGAGGTAGTGAGGAGCTCTTGGGTAGTGAGGAGGTAGTGAGGAGCTCTTGGGTAGTGAGGAGGTAGTGAGGAGCTCTTGGGTAGTGATAAGGTAGTGAGGAGCTCTTGGGTAGTGAGGAGCTCTTGGGTAGTGAGGAGGTAGTGAGGAGCTCTTGGGTAGTGATAAGGTAGTGAGGAGCCCTTGGGTAGTGAGGAGCTCTTGGGTAGTGAGGAGCTCTTGGGTAGTGAGGAACTCTTGGGTAGTGAGCAGCTCTTGGGTAGTGAGGAGGTAGTGAGGAGCTCTTGGGTAGTGAGGAGCTCTTGGGTAGTGATGAGGTAGTGAGGAGCTCTTGGGTAGTGAGGAGCTCTTGGGTAGTGAGGAGCTCTTGGGTAGTGAGCAGCTCTTGGGTAGTGAGGAGGTAGTGAGGAGCTCTTGGGTAGTGAGGAGCTCTTGGGTAGTGAGTAGCTCTTGGGTAGTGAGGAGCTCTTGGGTTGTGATGGGGGAAGTGAGGAGCTCTTGGGTAGTGAGGAGCTCTTGGGTAGTGAGGAGCTCTTGGGTAGTGAGGAGGTAGTGAGGAGCTCTTGGGTAGTGATGAGCTCTTGGGTAGTGAGGAGGTAGTGAGGAGCTCTTGGGTAGTGAGGAGGTAGTGAGCAGCTCTTGGGTAGTGAGGAGCTCTTGGGTAGTGAGGAGCTCTTGGGTAGTGAGGAGGTAGTGAGCAGCTCTTGGGTAGTGAGGAGCTCTTGGGTAGTGAGGAGATAGTGAGGAGCTCTTGGGTAGTGAGGAGGTAGTGAGGAGCTCTTGGGTAGTGAGGAGGTAGTGAGGAGCTCTTGGATAGTGATGAGCTCTTGGGTAGTGAGGAGGTAGTGAGGAGCTCTTGGGTAGTGAGGAGGTAGTGAGCAGCTCTTGGGTAGTGAGGAGCTCTTGGGTAGTGAGGAGCTCTTGGGTAGTGAGAAGGTAGTGAGCAGCTCTTGGGTAGTGAGGAGCTCTTGGGTAGTGAGGAGATAGTGAGGAGCTCTTGGGTAGTGAGGAGGTAGTGAGGAGCTCTTGAGTAGTGAGGAGGTAGTGAGGAGCTCTTGGGTAGTGAGGAGCTCTTGGGTAGTGAGGAGCTCTTGGGTAGTGAGCAGCTCTTGGGTAGTGAGGAGATAGTGAGGAGCTCTTGGGTAGTGAGGAGGTAGTGATGAGCTCTTGGGTAGTGAGGAGCTCTTGGGTAGTGAGGAGCTCTTGGGTAGTGAGGAGCTCTTGGGTAGTGAGCAGCTCTTGGGTAGTGATGAGGTAGTGAGGAGCTCTTGGGTAGTGAGGAGCTCTTGGGTAGTGAGCAGCTCTTGGGTAGTGATGAGGTAGTGAGGAGCTCTTGGGTAGTGAGGAGGTAGTGAGGAGCTCTTGGGTAGTGAGGAGGTAGTGAGGAACTCTTGGGTAGTGAGGAGCTCTTGGGTAGTGAGGAGCTCTTGGGTAGTGAGCAGCTCTTGGGTAGTGAGGAGATAGTGAGGGGCTCTTGGGTAGTGAGGAGGTAGTGAGGAGCTCTTGGGTAGTGAGGAGGTAGTGAGGAGCTCTTGGGTAGTGAGGAGCTCTTGGGTAGTGATGAGGTAGTGAGGAGCTCTTGGGTAGTGAGGAGGTAGTGAGGAGCTCTTGGGTAGTGAGGAGCTCTTGGGTAGTGAGCAGCTCTTGGGTAGTGAGCAGCTCTTGGGTAGTGAGTGGCTCTTCTGTTGAGATGTAGTAGAGCTGGGGAAATAGTGATTAGATATTAGATGATTAGGATTGGGGTTTGTATATTCGGTGAAATATTGATAATTTTCATAATCTTAGCTAATATTTTGAATGCTGAGTGAAAAGCTGGTATTAAGATTATATTTAGCTCTTTATATCAGTTTGTAATATTGATAAAATAGGTATTGCACTTTGGCTTTTTAAATGAGTTTGTATTGTGGTCGGATGGTAGAGCATACGATTGCTAACCCGAAAGTCTCGAGTTCGAATCCGGGGCTCGTGTCTGTAGAATGTCGTTGAGTCCACTCAGCTCTGAAGGGCACCCAACCCACTTTAAGGAAAGTAAAGTCGGCTGGGGATTATACTGACAACACCTTCCGTTTATTGTACAAGGTCACTGAAACAGTTGAACTCTACTTCACCTGCTTCCTGTACCATCAGGGTACTTTGCTTGATGCATTGTTTATGCAGATATCCCCTTTAATGTTATATTTAGAACGAAGAGTAAGTCCAAATAGGATCTGTTTTAGTCGAATCTTTCAAGCGCCTAAAAAAACAACTAAACATAATTATTTACTTTAGCTCCACTATAATAAAATGACAGTCAAGCTGCAAGAAAGTCACGCAGTTTTAAATATGTTACACTTTAAAGACACTCCTCAATAAAGGTTATGAAAAACTTCCGCAAAACACCGGACAATTCAAGAAATTTCGCACATTAATTTCTATTTCCCGGAAAGCGAATTTCTGAACTCTCAAAATGAAGATCCTGCAACTAAAGAGAAAAAAAAAATTCGCTAGATTGACGAGTTGACGGAAGCTGCCATCTTGTTCTGTCTCAAAGGGCAGAGGTTACATTTTTAACCGCTGGAAATGTTAATCTGATTAACAGAAGCAAGTGTTGAGCGTAACAGCACAAGCTGCATGAAAAAAAATTATCATGAGAAATCATTTATACAATAACTCTTGGCGTGCTTCACGTGTCAAATTGTATCAGCAGGCGTTAAAAAAATATGGTGCGGTATATAAACGATATATATATATATATATATATATATATATATATATATATATAATTTTACCCTCACGTAAGCTAATGAAGTAAAACACAGAGAATATATGAATACATTATGAGTAATCAAACGTATTGTGCATGTCATTTTCTTTTAATCGAGAAAAATGTATGAAAGTCAGTTTAGTACATCTACAACTACAGCTATGTTACCTGCTTTAGCTTGTATTTGTCGCATTTCTTGGCATACATACACATACAGCTTAGAATATCTACACTTTTATGACATACATACAGGGTAGTGTCTCACATACTCTAAGTATGCACATATAGACTGGGGGCTACAACACTTCAAGACATACATACATATACATACATTAGGCTCCAATATTTCTGGAGGTAGGTTACACATACATTATCGTGACATTTTATACATACACATATAGAATCATGGCTCCAACACTTCTAGATATACACATACATAATTTCGGCTTAACTACCACTGGGGATATGCATACAGTATCTTCGCTACAACGCATTTAGACATTCACATACAGTAACATTGTTTCAACACTTCTAGACATACAGATGGACATACATACTCGTAGTTCTAGCACATATAGACATACACGTAGAATTTGGTGACTCATTATTAATGTTAAAACCACATACACGCAGTTTATTGATTTAGTTATTATAGTCTGGGGGATGGAGTGGTCTATCGGTAGAGAGCTAGACTGCTAACCCGTAATCTCGAGTTCTAATCCAGATTCAAGTCAGTAGACCGTCCAGTAGTCCACCCAACTCTAGTAGGTACCTAACTCCTGTTAGGGAAATCATAGACGGCTGGGCATAGTGCTGACCAAACTATATCTTCATATACCGTGGTCACAGAAACAGATGAACTCTACTTCACTTGCACCATAAGGGAAACATAACTATGATTGTCGATGAAACGAAGCTTACATCAACGAAGCGAAAGGACGAAGAAGTTCCGGCAGCCTTGACCTCCAAGAACCAAGGTGACCTGGAGTGTACTGTTACACCTTGAAGAAAAAGACAGGAGGAAAACAATGGATCGATTGACCCAGATTTTTTAAAAAGAATTCTATAGACCTGATACACTTTGAATTTTAAGTACCTTTTGCAATTAGGAGCTATTAAATGAATCGATTTTGAGACGTTACATTAATAATTATTCATAGATAGTTCTTTAGGTATAGAAGGGTATGTTTGATGTCCAAAGTCTTTGGAGTAAGCAACGTATTTGGGTTAATTAAAAAAAAATTCTAGTTTTATGTTGTTTTTTAAAATTTGTATTTGTTCTATATTTTGTTATAAATAAAAATCTCGTAAAATTACGGTAAAATACATCTTGATTGTTAAATAATTACCGTAATAGTGATTTTATCATTATGAATAATTTAAGTCGAGTTTTTTTTTTCTGTAAAAGTTCTTCCATATAGATTGCTATTCAAAGATGGTTCTTTAATCAAAGTGGAGCAATGTCATTTTTAAAGTAACTATTGCAACCAAGAATCACATTAGATAGTTGATTTAGTTATTTTTGTCTGCTTTTAAGTTTAACATTACTAACCATAAATATAGAACATGTACAGTAGCGAAGTGTGGTCATACTGGAATGAATTTTAAATTTAAAAAAAAAAAAAAACACCTTATCAAAATTGTTGTCGTTTCGTTTTGTATAGTATCCCTGCACTAAAAATAAAGGTTCCACTTGCAAACCCTGACGGTCTATGGGGCAAGTGAAGTAGAGTTTCGTTGTTTCTGTGACATCGCCATATGAAGAGATAGTGTGGTCAGCACTCTGCCAAGCCGCTTTTATTACCTCTAACGCGAGTTAGGTACCCATTAGAGCTGAGTGGACTCAGGCACGGTCGACTGACTTCAAACCGGATTCGAACTCAAGACTTCCTAGTAGCAGTCTAGCTCTATACACTAGGCCACTCCGTCCCCTATACCTGCACTACCAACCATTCAAAAAGAATGTACGAGTTATAGTAACGAGTGGGCGTGTCACCCTATATCGACGTGCAATAATTTTTTTTCTAAACCTTTCTTTGAAGTGGCGGGTCGGATAAAAAGAAAACGATCGACAATGGTAAACCGCGAGGTCGGCGTTTCTTGCGTTCCATCGTTCCGCATGAGTAACCGCGAGCCGTAGCAGAGCGTGATTTATTGTGTGAGAGGTCTGCAAGAACGATTTGTTGAGAGGGGGGGAAGGTGAGTGAGATCGATGCCCAGGGTTGCTTCGATTTGCATTCAGCGATAACTAATTGGATTTTTTTTTAAAACGAGAGCCATTGTCATACCACCGTCTTATTAGTAAGGAATTACTTCAAGGGATCTCACGTTATTACAAAGGAACTTTGTAGTAGATTTAAGGCTGAGAGCAGTTTAATGATAAAGTATTGGTACATTACTGGCGCTTGCGTGGTCGAGTCAGTTAAACTCATGGTTACTAAACCGATAAGTCTCGGGTTCGAATCCTCGGGTTAAAACAACTGCTGTCTTGTAGTTTTTTCATGGTTGGAGGCTATGGAAGCAAATCCAAAAAGAAAAGCTGGCTGAAATCGGAGTCAATAACCTCAATGGCGCATAACCAGTTGACACGTATCCTTAATTGTGTTGGAGGGGGATTCCTTCCAACACAAAAATTAAGAACGAAGAAGAAGAAGAAGAAGTTACATTACTTAGGCAAACTTTATTCTCTGAGTTAACTTTGGTATTTTTTATTACGAGTCGACCCGCGGCATATCTTAGACGCTATTTAGTTGTTTTATTTTCTACTTTTCAGTAATTCATAATTTGTGAATTCGACATTACCAATGCTGCCACTGAAAATATCTGCTTTAAAACACTATCAGTAGGGCGTTAAGGACGATACTACCCCCACCCTCCTTTCCACCAACCCCTACCCTACACCCCCCCCCCCCCGTGATAGCAACCTCCTCTTAGTTACCTCCCCTAAGTTTAAAATCGTTTCAAACTAAATTATCTGCCCCTAATAGTCCTTACTAAACGATTGTTATGTAAACATTTAGCGTGAACCACAACTCACCTGACCATGTAGGGGTTGGTTGGTAGGGAGCGCGCTTACAGCTCGTTTTCTGGCGTCTCCCAGAAGAGAATTATAGATATAGATAGATTATAGACAGCTTAGACGACACGTTTAGTCTCTCGCTCTATCTGTAGTGAACTGCTTTACAGGTACACATCAGCTATACTTCCGCAACAGCCTAAACATTGAGTATACAAGGGACACAACAACGATATATATAATAACGTAACGATAAGAAACAAGAAATAACGTAACAGTGGTTTCCCATCTTTTCTCGTTCGTGCCCAGGACATATACGGCAGATGAAGCAGAGTTTATCTGTTGTAATGACCTCAGCATACACGGGGATAATGTGGTCGGCACTATGCTCAACCGTTTTTCTTTCCCTAACTTGAGGCAGGTACCTATTAGATCTGGGTGGGCTCAAGAACGTTCTACAGATTCGAGCCCGGGATTCAAACTCGAGACATTCGGGTGAAGAGTCGAGTGCTCTACCTCTCAGTCACGCTTTACATATTAAACCATTTGCTGGAGATTTTATTTTATTTTTCTACAAAACTTCAACTTGACCTGAGTGTTACGGGGCTTAGATATTAAAACCCGATGTAAATTAATGTGCTTGCTAATTAAGTCGTGCAAAAGTTCAGAAAGGGAATGTCCATGACCCCGTTATCTGAGATAGTTCGAGAACATGAATCCACGCTGGAGATAAGTACAAGACCCCCCCCCCCACACACACACCCTCTCCGCCCACACTCCAAAAATGAAAGACCAAATTTATAGTTTCAAATTGCTCTCTAGTTAGTTGCTCTTTTAAAGTTTTTTTTTTTTCCTTTCACTCGATAAATAGACGCGCGGTTTGGTTTGTTTAGTGTAGAAATTTTATTTCTTTAAACCACAAAACAACAAATATATATGTCATTTCTGATGTTTTATGAAGACATTTTATTTCTGTAACCACCAAGCAAAGTGTATATATATATATATATATATATATATATATATATATATATATATATATATATATATATATATATATATATATATATATATATATACATATACATATACATATATACACATATATATATACATATATATATATACATATATATATGCATATATATATATATACATATATATATACTATATATTTTATATGTATGTGGTTTGATATGTTCTATAAGTAGGACGTTATGGTCCAATGGTTGAGACTGTAGCTGCTATCCCGAAAGTCTCAAGCGCCCATCTCGATTTGGACTTGTGACAGTAAATTTTCTCCTGATGGGTACCTAACTCACGTTAGGGAAAGTAAAGGCAGCTGGGCATATTGCTGACCACACCATCGCTTCATATGTAGAGGTCAAGTAACACATACACTCTACTTCACCTGTCCAATGGATCGCTACGTCTATTGAAGAATCGTTTATTTGTTATGTTTTGTATGAAATTTATTTGTTTTTATTCGAACATAAAACTATAAACACATACGTGGTTTGCTATTTTGTGTAGAAATTGTATCCCAATTTTTACCGCAACAAAAAAAAAATTGATTGCTTGAGCCTTAAGGCAGCAAATTTTGTCTTATTAACTGTCAATCACACACCGCGGAGGCTGCCCACTCCAGTTGGAGAGCCCCTGTGGCACATAATTAAAACAAACGATCTCATAATCAATAACTGCAGGACGGCAGCTATGTATGGTCTATGTGTAGGCAGCAGCGTATCTATATACCTAAACGTCAGGGGCGGATTCTCTTTTTGTGTAGTTAGAGTTACAAACTATTGAACGGTGTGGTCGAGTAATAGAGTGTTTAAATGCTAGGCCATAGTTCAGATCTCTGCTCAGATGTAACTGTAGGACATCACTGAGTCCATCTAGTTCTGATACCCAGTGTTTCTTCCAAATTTTTTTTTCTCCGGGGTAGGTGGGGGGCACTTGATATTTTTGGGGGGCTGGGCTAAAATTTCCGGGGTGGGGGGGGGCGGACACTGTTAAAATACATATTCTATTATAAATTCCGTTTCGTTCGGGGGGAGGGGGGTACACTCTCTTGGAGGGGGGGGGGGGGCAAACAGATGCCTTGAAGAAACACTTTGTGTATCGACTTACGTTGGGAAAAGTAAAGACGGCTGGTTATAGTCCCTATCACAACAGACATTCATGTGCCGAGATTAAGAAACATATAAAAGCTCTACTTCATCTGCCCTATCGATCGCTAGGTCTAAATAGGATTCTTTGCGTTATAGTCACAAACTACAGCCGTGATTGCTTCGTTAGCGATTGTCATATGGGACGCCCCTACACTCTATGTTTCGTTCCAAAATGCGTTGTTGTTTTTTTTCTCGGTATTATTATCCCAATAGCTAAACATTACTACGTGTGTCTGTGTGTGTGTGTGTGTGTATGAGAGAGAGAGAGATATATATATTGTGTGAGTGCATCTACTTGTGTGATTATAATATGCAGAGGCGTAGCGACCCTTCCCGGCGCCCGGGGACATATGTCCCCCCACCCCCTCCCCTCGCCACGCCTCTGGTATCGGGTCTACATAGCGACCTATGCAGTAAAATAGTGGATTTTATCCACGTATGATTGTTATACGACTCCTTAAGTTTGATAGAAATAAATCTAGTCACGGTCAAAACAAAAAATAACGTGCATTTCAAAATTTCTAACACAAAGACAATATAGACTCTCAATATCTATATAGACTCTCAATATCAATATAGACTCTCAATATCAATATAGACTCTCAATATCTATATAGACTCTCAATATCTATATAGACCCTCCTTCAACTTTTTGACAACTCTTTGTTGTCATTAAAAAAAATCACAAAAATCAAGATGCAATCTGTAAGCAGAATTTAAAAATGATTATAAATTACTTGCTTCGTCTAACAAAAGTGTCCAATGTCCCCAGCTATCAAATTGGTTTTAAATTTGAAATTCTTTATAAAATATGTGTATAACAATACAAATTGCCATTAAATTTTAGCGGAAAAAAAACTTAGAGCTGAAATATTTCCTGGGGTTATAAAAGAATACTCAGGATATAAAAAAGGCTAGCTTACAAGGAAAACTAAATCTAATATTTAAAAAAAAATCATTTAATAAAAGTAAACGAATCGCACAAGCAAAGAATTCCTCATAATATAGCCTCCACTTTTATCATGCAAGTTATCACCCCTGATAAAATGTTAAAGATGGGTTACTCAGGTCTGATTGAAATTCAAGGTGCATAACTCTTTTTATTTTTTTGTCTTTTTCTTTTTCAAAGATAAAAGCATAACAATCGAAATTTAAGACTGCATACAGCAGATGAAATGCAAATTTTACAAATTGCACTACTACTTTTACTATAGATCTTTCAAGATTTTGTTGTTTTATTTTTATTTTGTTTTATTTTAAAATATATATGCTATTGCTCTGCCAGCTATAGTAAAACATTTCTGAAAAGAGAGAAATAAAATTGATTCAAAATTAATTCACTCGTTGCTTGTTTGATACTGGATGTTCTAACGTTTCCTGAACGTAAATTAGACTGCTATTTGAAAGGAAGAATGTTTGATCTTGAGTGTCTTGTTGTACTCAACATAACATTCCAGCTGTTTATAATAGTTATAATATCAATATTCTCAAACCCCAAATTTATTTCAGCTCTATATAAAAGCCTAAACCCCCTCAACCCACCACGCCGATGAAAAAAAAATCCTTGAATAACCAATAAATTACACATTTGCATTTCGAGGTTTACAACTAAAATTGTAATTAGTTTTGCATTAGATCTAGATCTATATATAAGTAAACTATCTTAAATGAATGAAACTAGGCTACATGTAAGGAAGAAGTATTACTATTTTATATCTGTATCAGTGCTCACAAGCCGATAATGAAAACTGTAATACTAAAGCGAACATGCAAGGCAAACTGACTCTGTAAATTACATGTCTGAAGCAAAAAATAAAAAAAAATATAAAATAAAAAAATAAAAAAATAAGCGTAACTTGATATTGTCGGGTTTAGAGGAGGGGGGGGGGTACTGGTCGACCTTCGTGGGGTGCTCTCAACAACATAACCAACGACGCTGCTTACTTGCGGATCCTTATTTATTGCATACACAGCATTGCTAAGAATAGTACAATTTACAAGTACATAGATAGATAGGTAAATCAAGTACAAATACAAGTACGTGTAGCCTTTCATTAGATCTATGTGTAGAGGGGGTGGAAGCAGGCGTTGTAACTGAAATATTCTGTCTTTACTTGGACTATATTCTGTACCGTTGCCTACCCTTGGCGTTGAAATATCACTTTCTGTTTACATTGCTATTAGGTCTATATATAACTCGTTATTCAATGCCCATGTCAGCAACTGTCATGGCTACCCGCAGGTTGGGGTTTGAATGCCAGGTGACACAGTCGCAGCTACCCAGAGTCCCAGAGGTCACATGACATGGGAAGAAGAGCATACCAATAACATCAACAGTTTCGGTCCCATAGAGGGCGCAACCAAATTAAGGTGTAAATTAAAGTGTAAATCATTTCCCCCTGGCTGGTAACCCACGGTATAAGTAAACACAGAAAGATGGGGAAAAAAACTTCTTTACAATCAGGAACATAAATGAACTGGGTATTCATTTTTTTTTTTAAATTATAAAATCTTTTTTTTTTCATTAAAAATGTTTTACAAAATTTAGGTAAAAAATGTAAACATCATCAAACTTTTTTCTAACTAAAACCCTAAAACGATTTTGGTTATCAGCATCAATGCCTCATTCTACCACACAACCACACATCAATGTCTTTCTCCACCACACAACTACACAACCACACATCATCAATGTCTCTCTCTACCACACAACCACACATCATCAATGTCTCTCTCTACCACACAACCACACATCATCAATGTCTCTCTCTACCACACAATTACACAACCACACAGCATCAATGTCTCTCTCTACCACACAACCACACAACCACACATCATCAATGTCTCTCTCTACCAGCCAACCACACAGCATCAATGTCTCTCTCTACCACTCAACCAGCCAGCCACACAGCATCAATGTCTCTCTCTGCCACAAAACCACACATCAACGTCCCACTCTACACCCCAACCACACACGACGACAGACAATCTTCTCAAGTCTGTCTAGTTAAACAGCTGATTGTATCGGCTGCCATCGCGTAAATAACTCAGTGTATTTACATCCTACTTGACGTAAACAAAAATACCTACCGTGGCCTATAGTGTCCTACTATGTGTGGATTCTATTGTTTTAGAGAAAAATGCTTAGCATTGTGGGACGGCGTGGTCGGGCAGTAGAGCGCTGGACTGCTAATCCGAATGTTTCGAGATCTGGTTTACCATAGACATCACTGAGTAGTTTCATCCAGGCATCTCTTCTGGAGGGCGGAGCTTCCCCCCCCCTCCCCCCGATAATGTCTACCACCCCCCACCCAAAGAAATAGTATCTATATAAAAAAATATATATTTTGACCAGTGTCTGCCCCCCCCCCCGGAAATTTTAGTCCGCCCTCCCCCACCACCCCCGAAAATGTCAAGTCTCCCCACACTTTATGGAGATAAAAGTCTGGAAGAAGCACTAAACTGCGTCCACCCATTTCTGATGGTTACCTAAAGTTAAGAAAGGTAAAACCGGTTAGCCATAGTGCTGACAACACTATCCCTTTATTTGCCGAGGTTAAAGAAACAGGTGAACTCTACTTCAACTGTTCCATGTACGGTTGTGTACGATATGGGTAACTTTCCATATTTACAATCTAATGATGTAAATAAAACATTCGAACAGACAGTAAAATGTTGAACACAGTCGGTTATTTTAATAATATAGTTTAAAATATTGTTACTTAAAATAATTTA
The DNA here is from genome assembly GCF_028476545.2 of Physella acuta. Taxonomy (NCBI): domain Eukaryota; kingdom Metazoa; phylum Mollusca; class Gastropoda; family Physidae; genus Physella; species Physella acuta. The sequence goes on from NW_026732017.1 coordinate 128,998, forward strand.
TTTAAAAAAAAAATTACCATCCCAATTATGCCACAGAAGCAGGCAAAAATCTCGGAATATTGTTCATTCACGTTATTCTTAAAAGTACTTCAAATACTCATTTATCTTATTCTTTATGAGCAACTACCTCTATAGTGTCCGTCAGAAAAACAAGTCTATTTTTTAAATGACAAGAGATGCTTATGACGTATACAAAACATTCTTAACAATGAGTTGTTTTTTTTTCTTTAAATTATAAACAAAGACCTTTGTAGAAAATGCCAAGCCGTGTCTTATTGCGGTATATATTTGAGCCACTAAGGGAACAATCAAGACGAACAAAGAGGCGAACAAAAAGACGCGCACACAGAGAAACAAACAGACAAACAAAGCGACGTATTGAAGAAGCGAACAACCCAGATAAGAACCGAAGACCCTTCAGATAGAAGCCACGGACAAACGACTCGAACCAGACGTATCGTAGACACCCTTGAGTCTTATCAAAACATTATTGTCTGCTGGTCTTTGAGAAGTTCTAGACATGTGATGGAACTCGGCCGTTTGGCAAAAAAAAAAAAAAAAAAAAAAAAAGAAAGATATCGTTATCTTCTGCGTGATATACACATAACATAAGAACAAAGTGGACATCAATGTGTTGTTTGAAAACTAAAATATATTTTTAGCAGAGGGTGCAGTGTTTCTTTCAGAGTTTTTTTTTCTCCGGGTGGAGTAAACGGACTTGAAACTTTCTTGTTGTGAGGGGAGGGGGGGGGGGGGGTTGCGGACACTGGTTAGCTATATATTGTGTATACAATTTATATTTCGTTGGTTTTTTATTGGGATGGGAGAAAAGGGGGGGGGGGGAGTTAGACGTGTTTTGGGGGCAGAGTTTATTACAGGCATCTGTTCGGGGGGCAAAGCCCCCCCCCCCCCGAAATTTTTTTACCGCCCCCCCCCAAACGAAATGAAATTTATATAATTTATATAGAAAATATATAATTTTAACAGTGTCCGCCCCCCCCCCCCCCCCCCCCCGAAAATTTCAAGTGCCCCCCCCCCGGAGAAAAAAGTCTGGAAGAAACACTGTTTGGGGGTGGATACGTTGCCACCGTTACCCCCCACCCATATAGAAATGCATGAAAGAAACACCGAGACGGAGACAATGTGCTGAAACGAAACATAATTTTTTTTTTCAAAATACTTTTTAAAACTCTTTTTTTTTTTCAAAATTTGTAATAAATATGCAAATTAGACGTCACAAAATGCTCTGGACGAGATTATAACTGTAATGAAGTTTTAACTTTTTATTTAAACTCCTCATTTCGCTTTCATTAACATTTCTTTAACATTCAATTCAAGCCGGATCAATCAAATACAAGAAATACAATAAAGCCAATGTTGAAACCCGTGGATAGAGGTTCAAGAAATATATGTCAAGAAAGTATATCGATCTAGATGATCTAATTTAAAGGATTGAACAATCTGTGTCAATTTAGTGTATAAACTCTGATAATTCATGATAAGAAATGAACATTCAATATCAAGTTTGTGGATAAATCTTGATAATTATTCCTCAGAAATCAACAATCTTGATAATGTACGTATACAAAATAAACAATATACGTTAAGCAAGGAAGTAAGTCTCCATGATTTACAAATTGTATATAAGAAATGAGCTATCTATGTCAAGCAAGCAAATAAATTTTGATAATTTAAAAATGAACTATCTACATCAAGCTTTGCTATCGATCTGGATGATCTAGTTGTAAGGAATAAACAATCTATGTCATTAGTGTACACATATTGATAATGTAGTTTTAATGAATGAAGAATCAATTGGCTAATGTAATAAGCAGGTTGTAAATGGCCCGTAGTTTGATAGGTTGATAGTTACTCGTCGATTAACTATTCTTGTTATATTTGCCAGTATTGTAGATCACATTTTTTGACATTAACCGTTACTGTCATGTTGAATGTGATTAATTACACCCACAATAACATTCAAAGTAAAGTAGTAAAGTACCCTTTTCGAAAATTAATTGGTGAAGCTGAAGTAGAGTTGACCTCGGTACAGAAAGGAAAGTGTGGTCAGCACTATACCCAGCAGCTTTGACTTTGCCTATCGTGAGTTGGGTACTCATCAGAGCTGGGTGGACTCAGTTTCGTTCTACTGACTTGAATCCGTGGTTCGAACTTGAGATTTTTGGGTTAGCAGTCGTATGGTCTACGATCCAGCCAACATTCAGTCTACATAAAGAATTAGAAAGAGAAAAAATAAAATACTTAAAAAAAACTTTTTAAAAAACCACGTTTTTCTTGTGGACTAAAAAGTAGAAAATAACTATTTACATACATTTGATGACAAAAAACGTGGGTACGTTCACCATCAAATTTCCCGACCCATCTGCCCGACCCACCTTTTTTGTCATCAAATGTATGTAAATAGTTATTTTCTACTTTTTAGTCCACAAGAAAAACGTGGTTTTTTAAAAAGTTTTTTTTAAGTATTTTATTTTCTCCTTTTTAGTCCGTTGCTACACATGAAAAACGTGGTTTTTAAAAAAGTGTTTATAAATACACGGACTAAAAATCTTGAGCGACCAGGATTCGAACCTGCGTTGTCGCGGCCACAACGCGAAGTACTAACCACTATAAGCTCACGGCCAGCGCGCTCACATCGATTGGGGCCGAAGTAAGTGTGTCAATAGGCCTCCAGTCTTGTCGGTATCTTTAGAAATCATGTCCTCAATTTTATGGTCCTTGGGGCGTAATTAAATTAAGCTAATTACGGTCACTAATTGCTAGTTTTTATGATTGCATCTGAAATTGTTAGGCGAAAGTAGCATGCATGCCAAATTTCAGGTCTCTAGAACAATCAGAAGTGGGCTAATTTTCGATGTCAATTTTAACAACAAACATCCAAACAACCAAACAAACAAACGCGAAGCTGAGTTAAGAAAAACGTTTTAATAAAAAATGAGTAGGTAACTTTAGAATTTCTAAAACAGGTTTACCAACATGCAGACATGTAATTTGTACAGAGGCGTAGCGAGAAGGGTGTGGACCGCACCGGGTGACACCATTTAAGGGGGGGGGGGGTGACACCAAGGCAAAAAATAGTAAAATATATAGAGAAAAACTTGAGAGGGGGGTGCAAATCGAAAGTTTAGCGGGGGGGGGGGGGGAGGTATATCAAAAGTTCGAGGGGGGAGGGGGGTGCAAATCGAAAAGTTTGAGTGGAGGGGTGCAAAACGAAAATTGAAAGTTTGTCCCCTGGAAAAGTCGAAACGCCTCTGGAGGGGAGGGGTATGACACTATTAAGTGCCGCACCCGGTTACACCCGACCTAGCTACGCCACTGAATTTGAATACATCATCAAATAATAATGCAATGGAATACATTTAAATAAGGATAGGTGCGATTTCGGTTGGATAAAATAAATTCTAATACATTTCAAAGGATAAAAAATGCTTAATAAATTTTAAATATATTAATTAAAAAGAAACTCGAATTATATTAACAGAAGAAATCAAGATAAACAACATTAGAATAGATAAATTAACGATAGGTAAAATTATCATAGTTTAAATTCAACAAAATATTGAAAGAAAAAAAATGTTTTTTAATGAGTGTGGGTCGGTAGGTACACTAATAATTTAAAATTAGTTGTAACGTGTCTATGTACAAAGGCTAGTACACTTGTCCTTATCTAAGCTTCTTCTTGTATTCTACATCACCATGGTAAGATACTGATTTCAACACATACTTAGACGCATGTTTAAACGCGTATATTCAATATGATAATATAATTAAAACAAAATTCCGTATAGTTAACAAACACTTATAATTACAAACTCATTGATATAAAGCAAATATAAATTAGCTATATTTTTTAAACATTTACAAACATAACCTTCATAATCAGCATGATCTTTTCCCGTGCGTGCCCAAGACACATACGGCAGATAAAGCAGAGTTCATCTGTTTCATAGACCTCGGCATATGAGGAATAGCGTGGTCAGCACTATGCCCAGCCGCCTTTGTTTCCCTAACGTGAGTTAGGTACCCATCAGAGCTGAGTGTAGTAAAAGGACATTCTTCTTACTTGAACCCGGATTCGAACTCAAGACTTTCGGGTTAACACACTAGCTCGTAACACAAACATTAAAATTCGGTATATTTGTAAACAGTTATGGTCACAACTTTACTAAAGTAAAAAAAATAATAATTCAGCACTATGTGAAAAAAAAAATAACGATCACAACCTTACAGCCAGTAATTTGCATATCGATTACAGTAATGTCGAAATTTCACGAGGTTGAAACAGGTTAAAATGGCCTCACTCTGACGCGCGGTCCGACCTAGATCGGGAAGGGGGGGGGGGGGGGGGGTCGATACGTCCCGTAACTAGCACAGTAGCCCAGACAATTTAAGTACCCAGCCATCGACTGCGTGAATGGCGACACTTGAGATAATGGCGGGTACCAAAACAGGGCTGTTGTCGTCGGGGCGAAAGTTAAAGGGGTTCTGGCACCGACAGCGGTCTGAGGAATCCGATTAGTAGAGCGGTGTTGCTTTTATATTCGTGTGATCAAACACAGCTAGAGGTTGGATTAGTATAGGGGGTGTGTAGTAGGGTGTTAGATTAAAGATTATTATTTTTTTCGAATTGTTTTTAGTGATGTACATATTTTTTTCAATACTAGAAAGATGTTATTTACAAGTAACAATGTTACTTTTATATTCGTGTGATCAAATACAGCTAGAAGTTGGATTAGTATAGGGGGTGTGTAGTGTGGTGTTAGATTAAAGATTATCTTTTAAATTCCAGATTTGTTTTCCAAGTAATGTACATGTTTTTTTTTCAATATTAAAAAGATGTTATTTACAAGTAACAATGTTACTTTTATATCCGAGTGATCAAATACAGCTAGAAGTTTGATTAGTATAGGGGGTGTGTAGTAGGGTGTTAGATTAAGATTTTTGTTTTCGAATTGTGTTTTTAGTGATGTAGGCCTATATGTTTTCTTCAATACTAGAAAAATGTTATTTACAATTAACGGCGTTGCTTTTATATTCGTGTGATCAAACACATCTAGAAGTTGGATTAGTATAGGGGATGTGTAGTAGGGTGGTTGATTAAAGATTAAATATCTTTTTTTTAATAATTTTTTAGTGATGTACATGTTTTTTCAATAGAAGAAAAATGTTATTTACAAGTAAAGGCGTTGCTTTTATATTCGTGTGATCAAACATAGCTAGAGGTTGGATTAGTTTAGGGGATGTGTAGTATGGTGTTAGATTAAAGATTATCTTTTTTTTCGAATTGTGTTTTTAGTGATGTGCATGTTTTTTCAATAGTAGAAAAATGTTATAAATACAAATAGAAGTTTCATTAGCATTGGAAAGTGTAGTATGGTGTTAGATTATAAAGATTAAATATCTTTTTTTCAAATTGTTTTTCTAGTGATGTACATTTATTTTCAATACTAGAACGATGTTATTTACAATTTCTTTCAAAAATGGTTCATTGCGAAATTAAAATTTAAAAATTCCGAAATTAAAATTATCACCGTAGAAATACTTTGTTGCAGTAAGCTTTTAGATTAAAGATTAATTTTTTTTTCTCGTTGTGTACGTTTATTTTCAATACTAGAAAGTTTGTATTTACCAATTTTTTAATTTCCGAAATTAATATTTTCCAAAATACTTTGTTAAAGGAAGCTTTTTCAACAGAAATAACCGAAATGAAAATTTCTAGGATTAGCAGAATATTGTATTGGATACAAATACAAACTATCCACCATAGATATTTTCGACCATTAATTTAAAAAACTTTCACAGTAAACATATCGTTTACAGAAAGCTTTTACAAAAGTATTACAAAAAAATGTTCATAACAGAAATCGCAGAATATTGTAGATGTATTTGCCACACATATAAACTATCCAAAATAGAACTTTCCTTTAAAAAAACAGCTATAGAGTGTGTCTAATTCAGGCCGACGTAACTTAAAGCCATTGAATATTTGATTTGATGAGCTACACAACCCAACTATAATCTCAGACACTCTAATTAAAACTTAACACTTCCAATAATATACTACATATTTAATTGAAACATAACACTGTTCATATTTAACCAACACCTCCTATTTAATTAAAACTTAACACTACACATACTTAACTAATACCACCTATTTAATTAAAACAAAGCACTACATATACTTAACCAACACCCCATATTTAATTAAAACTTGGCACTACGCATACTTAATCAATACCTCCTAATTAATTAAAACTAAGCACTGCACATACTTAACCAATACCACCTATTTAATTAAAACTTAGCACTCCAGCGCACTCAATCAACACTACCAATTTAATTAAAACTAAACAATGCCACATCATTAACCAATTATCATCAACCTTTTTCCGTTCAAGTTAGCAGTCTAGCTCTCTACCGCTAGGCCACGCCGTTACATACCTAACCAATACCAACTATTTAATTAAAAATCAACATTGCAACACCATTAACCTATCATCATAAACTTTTTAATTAAAACCTAAAAACTGCAACACATTTTACCATCACCACTTGTTTAACACATTTCAACCGACATCATCTAATAAATATGATAACAAATTTTACTTCTATTGATCAATAGATAAATGTTACCTAGTCGTTTTATTTGGAGTCGACGTGGCCGATCGGAAGAGCGTTTAACTGCTGACCCAAAAGTCCCGAGTTCGGACACCAGGGAAGAAGAGACTAGTTCTCTTGATTCAAAACTTTATCAGAGAATCTCCATTCTCAGGCAACTGCTGCCTTGTAGATTGTTCTTGAGTGTTGTGCTTTGCTTGATGTATCATAAAACTGCGCTATGTTTAATGCTATCTCACAAATCACTACATTGTGTTATCATACAAAAAATATATTCAATTAATACAATATTTGATTAGTTGTACACAAAAATTAAAAAAAAAATATTTTGTTTTTCGTCACAACAAGTTTATGTAGAATTTCTTCACTACACTGTGTTATCATACAAAAAATATATTCAATTAATACAATATTTGATTAGTTGTACACAAAAATTAAAAAAAAAATATTTTGTTTTTCGTCACAACAAGTTTATGTAGAATTTCTTCACTACATTGTGTTATCCTACAAAAAATGTATTCAATTATTACAATATTTGATTATCTGTACACAAAAATTAAAAAAAAAATTTGTTTTTCGTCACAACAAGTTTATGTAGAATTTCTTCACTACACTGTGTTATCATACAAAAAATATATTCAATTAATACAATATTTGATTAGTTGTACACAAAAATTAAAAAAAAAATATTTTGTTTTTCGTCACAACAAGTTTATGTAGAATTTCTTCCTTTTCTTGCACTTTTGAACATAAAATAAATAAAAAAAATTCAACCAATTTAAGCGTGTCAGAAAATGCATTCGTATAGTGAGTAATGTGATTATAAGCACACTAAACCATTAAACACACAGTTTACAACATTTTAAAATATGTTTGCGTGGGCGTAATCCTTTCTTTAAAAAATTGTTCATGCTAAATATATAACCATTTGAGTTTTTTCCTCATAAATCAAATCTCGGTTTTTTTTTTAAATATTTTTTCCCCTCCCCGCTGAAGAGTTTTTGCTACAGTACGTTCAGCCGTGTCCAGTTAAATAATTATTTCCCCTTGTCGGCCATTTTTCGTCTAAAAAAATTGAGTACAATTTTTGAAAACTTGTGTGGAAAACGAATCAAGGAGAAGTTAATTAGTCCCAAAGAAACTGTGTGCAGAGCGTAATGGGAGAACAACTGTCAAATACTTGTATGACGATTTTCCGGGGGTCGGAACTTCAATAGGAACTGGAGTAGACGAAAAGACGTCAGGTGCACGTTGGTTGTTTTAATTGAATGAGGTCGGCAGGTGAAGTAGAGTTGTGTAATGTTTGTGTAGCAAATTAGTGGTGAAGTTGTTTCATCATCTGGGTCTTGTGATTGGTTAGAAGTTTGATTGGGGGTGTATAAAATATGGGTTATGGTGTGTTAGTGTTTGATTAGAGGTGTACAGGATATGTGGGGTGTTTTGTGGGATGGATTGTTTAATTTGTTGTTGGTTTATAGGTTGGGTTGTTTTCGAAGTTTTTATAAGTTAGGTAGTGTGAGGGTTGTTGTTATTGTATAGGTTGTGTTGTTTTGTGGGTTGTTGTTGTATAGGGTGGTTCAATTAGAGGGTTGTTGTTTTATAGGTTAGGTTGATTTGATGGTTGTTGTTTTATAGGTTGTGTAGATTTTAGGGTTGTACTAAGTTAGTATGGTTGTTCTAGTGGTTGTGTTAAAAATGTTGGGTGGTTTTTTTTAGGGCTGGACAAAATATAAGGCCTGGTTGTTTTTTTTATATAGTAAAAAATATATAGCGTTGTTATTGCGTGATAGTGAAAATGTGTTATAAGGTTGCACAAAATGTATTTAACAACACATTGACTTCCGGATATCATTTTTATTAAATAGTCTCTGAGATGTGTACAAGTTTGTACATTTTTTTGGGATAGTGTATTAAAACCAGCTTTAAATGTGTACGCAAAAGTATGACAGTCTCTTGAACAATTAGGAACGTACACTTTGAAAGACAGTACGCATCAGCATGTAGAATTGTTGCACTTAGGTATGGCAGTACACTTTGAATATCTACAGTAGGTGTACTTAGGTATAGCAGTTAACCTTATATGTCTACAATATATGTACCTATATCTTGTAGTACACCTGAAATATCTACAATAGCTTTACACAGGTATGGCAGTACAACAAAAATATCTACAATAGGTGTACATAGATGTGGGTGTATGCCTGAAATAGCACCAGTAGATGTACGTAGTACACCTGAAATATCAACAATAGGTGTACTTATCTGTGCCAGTACACCTGAACCTACTTGAACATTCTGCACACATGCGTAGCAACGCACCTGCATGCATCTTGTTATATCTGATAACATGATTTTTTGGTCTAAAAATAGGTTTCAGATTAAAGAATATACGTTGCTTGCGATTAATCAGCCTGCATTCTGACCTGAATTGCAGGTCACTATAACATAGGTCAACTTGTCAGATTTCTCATTGACAAGTTGTCCTTTTCCCTTGTCAAACTGACCGAATTAAAATGACGCGAAGACAATTCTATTGGCAAAAAAATCAATACTGCTCTCGGTGTCTTCATGTCGCTGTGAACTTTCAAAAGACAAAAGAGTTCAAGGAGAAGATAACTCAAGATGAAATGTAGTACATGGAGCGTCTGAGTTGTGTTGTAGTTTTATTATGGAAGTCGACTATCTGGGCTGTGCTTGAGTCTGTCTAGCTCTAATAAGTACCTGGCAGGACTCTGTAAGGTGCCCCTGAGTCCACCTAGCGCTATTAGGTACCTTTCTGCAGTAATTATCCCATTAAAATTCCTATAAATAAAAACTTTAAATACGTTTAATTTTCTACTTATAACTTTTATTAATTTTAACTCTACATCCCCAGATGTTATGGTTTTTTTAAAGAAGTAAAAGAGTAAAACGATTGGAGTTGTGCTACTTTAGATAAAAATCGATATCTTAACAATCTAACTATTCTCCAAAACAAAGCATGTTAGATGATAAAATTAAAATACAAATACTGTAAAATTGCTAATAGTATTAAGATCATTTTATTTCCAGGATTTGAGTCCATTGCCTCCCCACTCCCCCCCCCCCCTTCATCTTTAACAGGTCCCTTACTCAAATATATTTAATGTCAGCTAGGTAGATACATAACTGACCACACAACGAGTTCACATTTCAGGGTTAAAGAAAGCGATAAACTCTACTTCATCTGCTTTTTTTTAAACCACCCAATCCCAAATGGTAACTTTGATGAAACTATTCCGGGAACGATACAATAGACTGAACGCATTCTCCCCGTTGTGTTTCAAGCCTGCTAGCCACAAGCGATTAACTACATTGATTCTCTCCTGACTGGCGGTGGGGGTATTCGTGTTTTACTGTCGCACTCCCTGACTTAATTGTCTTTCAGCAGACGTGGCAAGCTAATTATTGACGAGCCGCCTGACGTGGAGGTGGAACACACGTGAAATTAAACAACAGTTCCTTGATGGTGTGTAATTAATTCTACGTGGGGTGATTAGTTCGGGTGGTTGGTTTCAGCGATAAAGGTGTTGTAGGTTAATTGATTGGATGGTTTGTTGAGCAGGAGGGTTGTGAGTTGTTGAAATGTTTAGTAGGCAAGTTGTTTAGATGTTGAAATATTTAGTAGACAAGTTAATGAAATGTTTAGTAGGCAAGTTGTTTTGATGATGACATGTTTAGTAGGCAAGTTGACGAAATGTTCAGTAGACAAGTTGATGAAATGTTTAGTAGGCAAGTTGATGAAATGTTTAGTAGGCAAGTTGTTTAGATGATAAAATGTTTACCCTTTTCTAGAAGATTCTACTTCAATGCCTGCCTAGTGACATTGGTTAGCTGCCTGTGCAGTGTGTGACCTACCCAACCCCATCTTCGTATCCCAATTTTTCATCACTTGCAGATATTAAAACCAAGAAGCTGTCACATTAGCTTTAAAATAGTTATGGCTAGCAAACTATTAAACTTTAAATGTGTAATGAAAGTGTTAACCTTTATTGAATGATGCATACTATATTTCTACGACTTCCAACATTACACAAAGCTAAACATTTAAGATGAAATTTTGTTGTGTTGTTTTGTAATCTCATCCTATGACAGTAGTAAATTCATTATACGTGACTAAATTTACTTACTTACTTAATCCTCATCACTCCCTGTGGAGTATAGGGCAGCAACAAATCTCTGCTATTCCACTCTGTCTTGGGAGACCACTTTAATTCATTCCAGGTCTTGCCAGCAGCCTGCACTTCTTCTTCCATCACTCTTCTCTATCCAAAAAAAAAAATTACTGTAACTCTACTACACCTGCTTTTTACTTCACTGACTATACCTACTTTATCTATCCTAACATCTACGTCACTGCCATATTGATCCTCATGTCATTAAACCATGCTCATACACATAGTTTATCTAGATAAGTTTCTACTTCATCAATTCTTTAAAGAAAATAAACCGGGAGTGATCTCCCCTAAACTTTCTCGAATATTCTTATATAAAACAACAGGGGATGGTAACTGGGGATATAGTTATGATTTTTAATCCATTTTAAATACTTAAACTTTTAAAAATAGAATAGAATCTCATAAAAAAAACATGGCGCACCAAGCAAACGCCGAATAAAAACGCGTATAATAGTGCGCAATATTATTAGTACTTTAAAAATTTACATTAGTTTTTTGAGAAATCGGAAGTAGCGTAAATTACTACTTCCAGTCAACGGAAATTACTCAAAATTTAACAGAAGGTAGAGAATTAGATCTTTTACTTACATGTGAAATTTCATTTATCTATCTGAAATAGTACTCAAGTTATAGGCTTTTGAAAAATTCAAAGTAGGAAAAGTACCACTTCCGGTTATCGGAAATCGCTCAAAAGTTGATACGGATCTACGATTTTGATAAAATACTTATATATGAAATTTCATCAACCTAGCTGTAACGGTACTCAAGTTATCGTGTTTACACACGGACAGACAGACAGACACACACACACACACAGACATACGGACAAGATTGCAAAATTATGTTTTTCCGTATCAGTGAGGTGTAAAACGTCGAGATTTGTAAAAATCTCGATTTTTTTTTTTGCACGATTACAATACTTTCTCTATACTACGTATATACGAGAAAGTAAAAAAATAGATGAAAACTTGGGTTTATTTTAACTAAGCTTTTCATCAAATAACATAATAAGATCTAATTCCTTAAGATTCTTCTAATGTAAATAAACATCTATTTTCCCTAGAGCTATTCTGATCTGAGATATTATTCGGTGAAAAAAATAAATCATGATTAACTACAAATTACATCAACGCATTGAAAGAGATGTAATTCTATGATTACATTCTGCACTAATTTTCTTCCGCGTAATTACCAAACCCATTTTCTCATAGTTACTAGCGACAAAAATAACATTGATTTCAAAACAACGCAAGGGAGATCATTACGCCTGTCTCGGCTTCAGGGACCGTAATCCACGCTAACCCCGGAAAATCGAAATGATTCCTCTTTACAGGCCGAATTCGGTTTTACTGAAATTTTGCAATAAAAAGGTATTAATTATCTAGATAATTAAAATATTTTGAGTTGGAATTTTCCTTTTTATGTTTAAAAATTTAAAAATTACAACATAATTACATTTTAAAACGGAAATGTTGCAATAGTTAGCTACATTTTATTCCCCTTTATTATAGTAATCTACTTGGATTTTTATGGTTTAGTTAATTGTATCTTTCAATCTAGAAGATGGTAATGGAAATACTTGCCGTGAAGTGCTGAAACATTGCAAACATTGCTGTATTTTTTTAAAATATATATTTAACATTCTCTCTCTCTCTCTCTCTCTCTCTCTCTATCTATCTATCTATCTCTCTATTTATACTCATACGTATTTCTATCTCTTTCTCTCTAGAAATTTATCTCTGTTTCTTTGTCCCCATATCTCTTTGTCTACTCACTCTCTTTCTCTCTTCCCTCACCCCCCCCCCCCCATACACACACACCCTATCTCATTTTCTCCCTTCCGGATGTATACTTACATAACCAACTCGAACAAGGCTCTAAAACTTCGCACACGTCAACAGGAAATAGAATTCAACTTTCTGGCATCCGATTGGCCAGGAACTGTATATGTGTCTCCCCCCCCCTGCCCCCCTCCCCTCCACCAGTACGTTTTTCTTTATTCCAGCCATGCAATATACCACCTGGTACAAATATAGGGTTGGGGGGGGGGGAATTTCGTCAAATGACGACCAACGGTCTACAGAATTCATGACCAGTGTTTCTTCAAAACTTTTATTTTTTATTTTTCCGGGGGGGGGGGGGGGCTTTTGAAATTTTCGGGGGGGGGGGGGAGGGGGGGGGGGGTGCGGTCAACATTTTCGGGGGCGGACACTAATGAATGTGTATGTTTACTATATAAAATACATCTCGTTCGGGGAGGGGGGGCGGTAGACTTTCTTCGGGGGGGGGGGGGCTATAGCACCCTCCCGAAGAGATGCCTGGAAGATACTCTGTTCATGACCTGGTCTCAAGTTAACAAGAAAGTGTTTAACACCAATACACCGCCACTCAACATAAACTTCACCAAATAAATTACTAATAAAACGTGATCGTGTCTCCACCGTGTGTCAGTGACGCCAACAGCATCGTACAACCGTTTGATGCAGATTTAGCGCAGCCGCAGAGGTTGCAGAAGTGCAGGGCTAATTGTGAGTGACAGGGCGACGAGGTGTAACAGGCAGGTTACCTGTGTTTGACTGTTTGCAAACAAGACGCGTGTCCCTGCCGTGTGGCTTGTGGCGTACCTGCTGACTCGGCACAGGAGGTATTTTGACGTCATCATATGACGTCATCGTCATTTTTTTTTTTAATTCTTTAAAAAAAAATTTCTTTCATTTTTTTTAATTTTTTTTTTATTATTTACATTTTTAATTGAAAATAACAATAATTCGTTGTTAAAAACAAGGGAAAATAAATCTTATTTAGCACAATAGGATGGAGTGGTCTAGCGGTAGAGAGCCGTAAGTCTCGAGTTCGAATCCGGGTTCAAGTCAGTAGACCGTCCCTTAGTCCCCCCAACTCTGATGGGTACCTAACTCACGTTAAGGAAAGTAAAGGCGGCTGGGCATAGTGCTGACCACACTATCGCTTCATATGCCGAGGTCACAGAAACAAGTGAACTCTACTTCACTTGCCCCATAGACCGTCAGGTTTGAAAGGGAACTTTACTACTTTTACTAGCACAAATGGGACGCTGTGGTCTAGAAGTAGAGCGCTAGACTGCTTACCCCAATTATCCGAGTTCGAATCCAGGTTCAAATCAGCTGAACGTCCCTCAGTCCACCCAGCTTTGATGGGTTCATAGCTCGCGTTAGGTAAAGTAGAGGTGGCTGGTATAGTGCTGACCACACTATCCCTTCATAAGTTTAGGTCACAGAAACTGGTGAACTCCTCTTGACTTGTCCCATGGACAGTCAAGTCACGAAAGGGAACCTCACTTTATTTGCTACTTAATCGTTACACTTCAGTCAGCTATAGATTGAACATAGGATCTGTTTGGTTTGTGGGTTTTTTTTCGTTGGATTTTATTTTATTTTTTTTGGATTTGCACCACCCCCCCCCCCCCCCAAACTTTTCATTTGCACTCCCCCCCCCCCTCAAACTTTCGATTTGCACCCCCCCCCTCGAACTTTGCATTTGCACCCCCACTCAAACTTTCAATTTGGCGCCCCCCCCCCTAAGCTCGGCGCTCGGGGACATATGTTCCCCCCGCCCCCCTTCCCATGACCCCACCCCTCACCCAGATCCAGAGGCATAGCGCGGGTGGGGGGGGGGGGTCATGGGAAGGAAATCGTTAAAATTAAAGGGGGGGGGGAGAGATTCGGTCATTGATGCGTATCCAGAGGGGTACACTGTTTGGATTTGTCGAATGTGTGTAAGTTTAATACGTGTTGGGAGGGGGGGGGGGACGTTTGGAGACATCCAAGAACTTGAGTCCCTTGGGTGATCCACCTGTTTGGTGGGCATTGCCATTCTAATGCGTAGATTGATTGATTTTTTAAAATTATTTTACTTTTATTTTGAAAAAATTTTTTATTTATAAAACAAGTACACAAACATCAATATTAACATCATTTTAAACATTAACCGAAACATAGATTTTACAATTGTTCATATATCATAGCTAAAGTGTTGTTTGTTTTAACTAAATTTGCAATGCTGATTAATTGATTGATAAACTATGATTTTTTTAGCTTTATATATATAATTAAATAATGTACAATGTATTTACAATCTATTGTCAATATAATGCATGTTTTGTCAACTCTGTGCTGATGTTGGTGGCATACTGTTGAGTGATGAAAGAGCAAGATCCAGCCATTTCTGTTCTTGTTCCCGTAGACTTTCATTGCTCTGACCATTGTCTTGTTCAGGTTCTGGTCGTGCTGTTATAGGTACCTGAATATCCTCCTTGGGCAACTGGTCAGCACACCATTTCTCTTCTATCATATCCATGATTTATCCATCACGCTGATACTCACTGTCCATTTTCGTTCTAATTTGTAGTTACTGTTTCCTTTCGTTTTTCATTAATTTTTTTCTCTTTTTTCCTCTTTTTTTTTCGCCTCAGACACGTAATTTTTTTTTTTTCTCTGTGTTGGTTATCAGAGTAAGAGTTAAATAATGTTGTGCAACAGTATTAAATGCGTTTTTTTTTTAAATGCGTTGTTATAACTATTTTTTTTTTCGTTGTTATAACTATGAAAATATAACTAGATGTTTGAGGATATTCTGTAGCGTGTATTTAATGTGGATGTGCATCTTTATTTGATTAACTAAACATAAACTTTAACACATTATTTTTTTAAATACATACAAATTTAATTAATTTTTTTTTCAGAAATGTAATTATTTTACATTTTCATGAATAAGTATTTTAATAACATTATATGCATAAAAGAAACAGACTTAAATATTGTATATTTTGATTTTTAAAAAAAATCTAGTTTCCCTTGTACATTTAAAACAAAATGTATACATTGCCTCCCTTACGTTAAAATCGCAGTATAATAATTACACCAAGGGAGATAACTTATATGTATACAAATATATATTATACATATAAACATAATAGAAATCACACCATTTATCAGATAGCTTAAAATTTATGTGACTTTATCGGATATTGAATTTCGAATTTTAAATTTGATAAAGGAAGCAGTGCACTCATTTAAATTTTGAAAAACGCCAATTAGTAACATGGAAAATATATCTATTAGGGCCCATTTGCCTACACAATTAACATGAGGATTTAGCTTAACTGATAAACAGGCGGTTATGTGCCAGCTTTTTCAAACAACAATGTTCATTATAACTTCCTCATGCCAAATAATTTTTGTTATGTTGATTTGTATGCTATTTTGTGAAAGATTGGCTTATTCGTGTCTGGCCATTCAAGATTAGCTCTCATGACACCATATGGGTAAAATATGAGCTAACAAATAAAAACAATTTTTATTTGTGACTATCGTGTGATAATTCTTACGTAATGCACAAAGTCTAAATATCGTAGATTGAAGCAACAGTACTTCTAATACTGCTTACGCTGACTTGTTATTTTAAGCATTAACATAACATTAGCAGTAACCAAGATCGTAACCCTAATCCTAACCCTAATCCTAATCCTAACCATAATCATAACCCTAATCCTAACCCTTATCCTAACCCTTACCCTAACCCTGATCCTAACCTTAAAACTAACCTTAATCCTAACCCTAATCCTAACTCTAAACCTAATCCTAACCCTAATCCCAACGCTAACCGTAAACAAGACAAAGAAAATAAACTCAATACAAAAATGTATTGCTTACGTGGTTTTTATAAATAAATAAAAAAGAAAATACACACTTTCGCTCTCTTTGATCTGTCTTGAATTAACTCCCTCCCCCCCCCCCCCCCCCCCCCCCCTCACTGATTGCGCTGTGTTCCTATTTATTGCGTCTTCCTTGCCTTTATATAAACTTTGGTTCCCAGTAGTCGAGGTATGTTATTTTTACTTTGATTATTGTCTTTTACTCTGAAACCACAAGTGCGTCAGTGAATAGTAACATGAGACCGTTTGATCCTGTAATCGAAATAAAGAACGCCAAACGGTGTTTTCTACAGACTGCTTGCTTTGGGGAACAAACAAGGCTTCGCACAGGCAATCCGCGATTATCAGTCGCTGTGTCAGTCAAGTAGTTTGGACTAGGATTTTTTTTTTAAATGTGATGGTTGTCTTAGAGAAGAACTAGCTGGTGTCTGGTGTTTTCTGCCTGTTAACTAGTGAATAACCTAATCTAATTTTAACTTAACCCTTTATCTACTGAGGGTACTTATAAGTGCCACTTAAATTAAGTGATTGTATTATTCTTAAATTATGTAAATATATACAAAATGAAACGCATACACCTTAAGGCCTGACACTACAGTTTTAAGAGCATATTCAATATGTTTCAGGGTGTTTATTAAACCCGTTTGTTAATAGTTTTTAAACTATAGACACAAAATAGCATACCGTTGTCACCAGTTATTATGGGTGCGTTTCGAACTACGAAAATGTGTGAAAATTCATCCCTTTTTACAGCTCTAAATCTTTCCTCTCAAACAAGACACAATAAAATACGATTGTAAATTAATATTTCTTATACGGTTATATACATTTTTATGTTGTTGTTTTTTATAGCTAGTATGCCTTTTCTAATAGAGACTTTTACGTAAAACTATGTATACAAATAAGCAGGTGGTAATACATAAATATTTGTTAATAAATTAAACATACTTTTTTAACAATAACATGACAAATGCTAACACAATCCCTAATCTAACCTTAACTGTTAAACAATATAAACGAAGCAAAGCCCTGTAGTAACAATCAGTGCCAACGCCAGGCTATTTAGCGCCCTAGGCAAAACTTATTAAAACGCCCCCTTTAACACAAAATAATTAATGAAACATATTTATAAGAAAACAAATAATTAACAGTGACATATTCATTGATTATCAATTGCACAAACGTTTTAAGTAGTCTTCAAAATAAAATTATACTTGCTTCCTTCGGCGCAGATGTTTTTACTGATTCCTTCAATTCAGAGTTTCCACCCCCCCCCCCCCCCCCAATTAAAGAAAGTCTACCAACCCCCCCCCCCCCTCCCCCAACCGAAGAAATGGAATTTATATATACAATTTATACTTTTTAACAGTGTCCGCCATCCCCCCTCGGAAATTTTAGTCCACCCAATCCCCGCCCCAGATGCCCCCATTCTGAGAAAAAAAGTCTGGAAGAAACACTGCTTCAATTCCATCGTGGAAGCGCAATCACATTCTACTGAAATTATTGATAAGTCCACGAGTCTGCAGACCTCCCAAGGTGAGTTCCAGAACGGAACTTATCTATTTTAAGCTAGATTGTCTTTAGTTATAATTGCAAAATATCTGTATTGTGTGATTATGTAACGACTTTTTGTTTTTGAAAAAATTAAAGTTTACAATGGTATAGATTCCAGCATACTATTGTTTTATACTATTCCTTTAGGAGAGGGAGAAAATATGGAAAAGACACTTAATTAATTAGATGATCAATTTGCGATTAACACACGTTTTCGACGCATTTATTGCACTCATACTGTATGTGTACTAATATAATGAACGAGCCGACCCGCTGCGTGTCATACGCCGCTATTTAGTTGTTTTTTTTTTCTACTTTTCAGTAATTTATAATTTGTGAATTCGACAGTACCAATGCTGCCATTGAAAATATTTGCTTAAAAACACTAACCCCCCCCCCCCCCACGTGAAAGCAGCCTCCTCTTAGTTACCTCCTCTACGTTTAAAATCGTTTCAAACTCAATTATATGCCCCTAATAGCCGTCACCAAACCCGTCTCTATGATTGTAAAATGTAAACAGCGTGAACCACAGCTCACCAAACCATGTGAGGGGGTGGTAGTGATAGTGATAGAGAGGAAGAGAGGGGACTGCAAAGGTGCGCTTGCAGCTTGTTTTCTAACTGATCCCAGAAGAGAATTATATATATATAGATATTAAGTATTGCAACCTACAACGGCTACTGATAGTGATGTATTTGTTTTTCAAGTTGTTAATGTTAAAAATAAACCTACCAAACTATTTTGTTTAGAACTTCTGCTCTATATAATTTTACAATAGCAAATAATATCTTAAAGTGGTATTTACAAGTAAGTGGTCAACCTAAGGTGCGGGAATTTGAAATGAATGTAGAGTCAAGCAACGAATTATCTCCCATTTGGAAATCCAAATACCAACTATTTTTTTCAAGGGAAAAAAACTTTCAAAGCTAAATTTACCAAGTGTAATTAAGACATGCTTGAAAATCACAATTAAACTCTTTAAATTTCATTATATAATCAATATAACTATCATTTTTATTAATTATTTAACCTGTCAAAACAATATATTTTATCAAATGACTACTCTACTGTAGGTTATTTGAAAATGTAGACATAGTAGCTTTATTATAAAATACTTTTAGTCTACTTCGATGACTTGCAATTACTAATTATTACTTCAATTTTCGCCAAATCTCAGTTATAGATCCCAAAAATAAAGGGACGCCTTTAAAAAAAAACAAAAAAACAAGGGGAACTGTTTAAGATATTGTTATAAATATTGTTTAAATATTAAAAAAATAATAATTTAAAAAGCGAATTTTATGGTAAGTTATAAATTCCAGCCTATGAAATATTATTTATTAACACCTTAAGAGTGGTAATATAGATTCCTAAAAAATTAAAGTTGGGGGGGGGGGGAATGCGGACACTGGTAAAAGTATGTTTTCTCTATAAAATTCCATTTCTTTCGGGGGGGGGGGGGGGGGGGAAGGGGGGGGAAAGACCCCCCCCCCCCCCGAAGAGATGCCTGGAAGGAACTCTGGACACCACCTGGCTTAACTTCACCAAGCTCTACAAACGATACCCCCAATCAACAACAATCCCACTATACCTACAACTACACGACAACAGCCAAATAAAAATATACGACATTTTACCACTCCAAGAACTGATATCTCATACCTACGAAACAACATCAGCAACAGCCTTCCGCCTTTACTCCCAACTCTAAACGATTCATCAAAACTTACCAAACTAGTACAATACTTTGAACACCCCGTCATTTCAAAACTCTATACACCAGGACATATTTCTAATTCAAAGTGAGAGAAAACGAGACTTACAAGCCCTATTAAAAACCAAAATTGTACGTGTTTTGGAACGCCCCGTCATACGCAGGAGCGATCACTAAATCAACATTAAAATTAGATAACCGTTTGAAAAGCTCGAAATGAAAAGTACCAAATTATGTAATCGTTTTCTGTGACGCCAATTATGTGACGCCAAATTAAAATGCTAAGTAAGTGGTAAAAAGCGCCCCGACCTTTCCAAATTAGGAAGGTGGGGTTGTATTCTCACCATCGCGAATAAATATGGGCCTATATAGGCCTAATTGGGGGGTGGAGGCGCAAAATTGGTAGTTCATCCCGGGCGCCGAAATAGATAGCTACGCCTTTGTATATTACTAACTATAGTTTATAAAAGATGATCACAGTTATTAATTATTAGGTACTTTTTGATAATGGCGATTACACGTTTTTGCGCCCCCCCCCCCCCTAAGATGCGTTTTGGCGACCGCCTAGTTCGCCTTATAGGTCGCGCCGGCTGTGGTAACAATGCTATCAATAACGCTAAACTAAACTGGTAAAACATGTTTGAGCAAAGCATAACCCTACTGTAATAATGCTAACAATACCACTAGCTTAACCTAAACTGTAACATGGAGCAAATCATTCCATCACCATAACCATGCTAACACTGACGCTAACCAACACCTAAACCACACACCTGTAACAAACGGACCCAGATCTCCATCAGAATCGGCTTACCTGGTTTTCCGCGATCCCATCCACACAAACACGGTGACAAATAGCGCCAAATCTCGCGTGCCCCGACAGTTAAGCTGATTAAGGGCGGGGGCTGCGGTGGTTGACTTGTACCGTAGCCGACTCCCACTTCTGGCACCCTCCCACCCCCTCACCCCCACCTCCAAAACCCGTAGGTGTGACAGTGGGTTGAGTCGAAGTGTGTTAAATGTAAACACAGTTGCTTAGACAACTGAAAAAAGGAAGCGCAAATGCATAATCTCACTCGCACGCACACATAAACACACGCATATATCTATGTATATTTATAAGCTTACTTAATCAAAATATGCTAATATATATAAATAAAATGTATATACATATAGAGGCCTATATATATATATATATATATATATATATATATATATATATATATATATATATATATATATGTATATATATATATATATATATATATATATATATATAATGCGAATATTGCTACCTTATCCCCATCACTATCATCCCATTAAAGAGTGAGTACTACTAGACTCACCATGTCTAACACAGATCTGTATCACCACCACTATCAACCCATTAGAGAGTGAGTACTGCTACCTTTTCACCATCAGTATCAACCCATTACCGCGTGAGTACTACTAGACTCACCATGTCTGACACACATCATTAAAGAGTGAGTACTACTAGACTCACCAAGTCTGACACAGACCTGTATCACCACCACTATCAACCCATTATAGCGTGAGTACTGCTACCTTATCACCAACACTACCAGCTCATTACCGCGTGAGTACTACTAGACTCACCATGTCTGACACACATCATTAAAGAGTGAGTACTACTAGACTCACCATGTCTGACACACATCATTAAAGAGTGAGTACTACTAGACTCACCAAGTCTGACACAGACCTGTATCACCACCACTATCAACCCATTATAGCGTGAGTACTGCTACCTTATCACCATCACTATCAGCTCATTATAAAGTGAGTACTACTAGACTCACCATGTCTGACACAGATCATTAAAGCGTGAGTACTACTAGACTCACCATGTCTGACACAGATCTGTATCACCACCAGTTTAACCTTGCCGTCTGTCCTGCTCGCGTGCTATCACGCTCTGGAACAATTTATCTGGCACCATGACCTTCTGTCTGTAGATTTTCCCTTGAAACTACTTTTAAAGCAGACGATTGTCAATTATCACAAGGACATTATTTGAGGGGATTTTCTTTTGTTGTTCTTCGGTTGGTTTTTGTATTTTTATGTTTTTAAATTTTGTACATCTTTTTTGTTGTTCTTCGGTTGGTTTTTGTATTTTTATGTTTTTAAATTTTGTACATCTTAAAATATAGTTTCAAAAGCTCGAAATATTTAGTTCAGATTAGCGAAGTGAAATTCTATCGTGGCTGGATTCAACTATATCATTAATTTAGAATGAAAGAACTTTGTTAGAAGCAAAATCATTTTCTAACAGTTAGATTTACCTAAAAAAAGCATTTTATCCACAAAGCACTGCCGCTGAAATTTATAGTTATTTTGTCGAATAAAATAGTGTTGATGATATATCTGGGAATTGCATGGTGGAATTGTGACGGAAAAAAAAATTGTTATTGGTATAAATAATAATTGGGAATGACAAGATGCAGGGGAAGCATACGTACTCGCAATTTGAAAATCAAGAGTTGGGAACATCAGCTGGAGAAAGTTGATCGACATGTAATCGAACTGCTGTAGGGAATAAAATAAAACCCAGACTAAAACAG
The DNA here is from genome assembly GCF_028476545.2 of Physella acuta. Lineage (NCBI taxonomy): Eukaryota > Metazoa > Mollusca > Gastropoda > Physidae > Physella > Physella acuta. Next base: position 151,378 of record NW_026732017.1, read on the forward strand.
GATTGACAACTAAAGTGATAGAAATGCGATCATCTCGACCTAAGAGCTATTTTTTTTTTGTCCTCTATGCTAGTATACTAAATTGAGAGCTTAAGAGTTCGCAGAATTTAAAACATATAGAATTCATATTTCGCTGTATACAATGTAAGAAAAATTTCTTTTTAAAAATAATCTCTAAGCGCTTATTGACGCACGAGGCGAAACATGTAAACGTCATCTCATCTGGTCTCTACCCAGAACCTCTACCTGATCGAATGTTAGCCATCTTTTGTTCAACATTTTCAACATCTTCCCCATGTTTTTTTTATGGCCGTCTTCGTTTTCCCTTGCTTCAGTGGCGTAGCCAGGATCGTCTCAAGGGGGGGGGGGGGGGTTCCCAATTTTTACCCGGGGATAAACTTTCGATTTGCACCCCCCTCAGACTTTTGATTTGCACCCCCCTCCCCCTCAGACTTTTGATTTACACCCCCCCCCCCCTCAAACTTTCGATTTGCACCCCCCTCATACTTATATATATATATATATATCAGGGGCGGAACTACAGTGCCGCCAGACCCCGCAATGCGGGGGGGCCCACGCCATTTAGGGGTCCACAGCCGACCATAATATTTTTTTATAGTTAAAAAAAATAATTTTTTAGCATTTTTGACTTGATGGTTGTTTTGCAAAAAGATTACCGTAGCTGCGGTTGGATTATCTTTATTCTATACCACCCCAGGCTCATGTATATTCTTTTTCCCTTTGTTTTTAAACCACTGTGAAAGCCGAGTCCTCTTTCTCCTACAGTCAAACTTATCAAAGATAAGCAAACGTTCAAACCACTTCCATGACTTATTTCCCTTTTTTAAATAGTGGTGCTCATAAGCTCCTTTTAATATATTTGTGTTAAACAAATTAAAAAGGAATTACTTCTCTTAATTATTATTCATCATAAAGTATTGACTAAAGAATGATATTGTACAAAAAGGAAATTAATAATATAAATACAAAAAAAAAAACATAACACGAGACACCATTACTTTTACAAAGCTTTCATGTTTTATATTCCTTATACCGACTAGAGTGAGGATTTATAGCAGAGTTAAAATAAAACTAATTTTCACAAAACAAACTGACTAACGCACTTACACACATGACATGATCTTGTAATTTGTTTTGATTGAAATTTTTTTTGTCTCAAAACCCGAACAGGCCAGTAATGAAGTATCATATGTTCGTATTTATATGTTTGTATATATATATATATATATATATATATATATATATATATATATATATATATATATATATATATATATATATATATGGGGGGGGCCTAAAAAATTTTTTGCGGGGTGGCCCTTTTTTTCTAGTTCCGCCCCTGATATATATATATATATATATATATATATATATATATATATATATATATATATATATATATATATATATATATATATATATATATATATATATATATATACCGAGGGGTCTATGGGGGATTATGACCCCCCCTAACCCCCCCCCCCCCGCCTACGCCACTGCCTTGCTTTATAGTGTCTATCTGACAAATGTCATGGCCGATACTTCAGCTTTCATTCTTAGCACATGTCCCAACTGTCTCCACATTCTAAGCCATATAACTGATGTTAACGGTCACGAGGAATAAAATAAATAATTAATCATAATTACATGTACTTCTGTAATCTCATTACACATCATTAATTCGACAACACCACAGAGGGAAATTGACTGCCTAGTAGCAAATAAGCCGGAAGATGAGATATTTTTTTATAAAAAATAAACACAATGTCGAAATAATAAAAATATAATTTGTTTCAGTAAGAGGATGCACTATTCGTTAACAGCAAATCCTATTATAAGCAGCCTGATTAATCTTTTTACTTCACATACACACACACATAAAAAAACATATATATATATATATATATATATATATATATATATATATATATATATATATATATATATATATACATTTTGAGTTATTTTTTACTGTATTTCAGGATTACAATAATTGAATCATCTCTAAATCGTGTGGAACAATTGGAAATCGACCTGTTTAATTATCTCCATTAGCTGCAATAATAAATCTAATTAGATTCTCAGGTGAGATAATTTTATTTTTGTTTTCATGTATGGTGTGAATGTTTGTGCTTTTAAGCGTAAACTCTTCACTGTAATCCTACGTTCGTCATGGATACGGGCTTATTGTCAGGGATTAACTGTCTTGACTCAAATCAAATGTGTGTTCGAAGACACACACTAGCATTAATGTGAATTGACTCGGGTGTCCACTATCCGTCAAACTCTGACACAATAGCTATCTCCTTCGTTGGTTCTTGTCAGGGAAATGTTAAGTTAGTGTACGTGCACCCCGCTATGTAGATTCAATGATTCTGTGTTAGGAATGACTTTAATTTACTGTGATATTAAGTTGTGGACTTTCTCGCCGGTCTACCGGGAAAAAATCCCCGTTGGCCCCAGGACAAATATATCAATTACATCAGGAACAGTGCTGTAATAGAGCTATTAGAGTTTTGATTTGATTTTATTTTACTATTTTATCTTTCCTTTATTCCAAGACGTAAACCTTTTGTAGAAGAAAAAAAGCATAGCGAAAATGTATTAAATTGTAACAGGGGCCTCTTTTATAATTTCCCAGGCACTCTTAGACACAGTCCGTTCACTTCTGGTTATAATCATTAGCAGATTCCAGCAATCAGAGTTAATCTTAAGCCAGGCGCTACGTGGTTAAGACATTATAGTTGTATACAGATATAAGTAAAGTATTCTCTTTGAACAAACGACCCATTGGGCAGATTATGTTGAGTTCATATGTTTCTTGACCTCGACATATGAAGGAAGGTGTGGTCAACACTTTGCCCAGCCCATTTACTTGCCCTAACATGTGTTTGGTACCCATCAGAGCTGGGTGGACTCAAGGACGTTCTACTGACATGGACCCGCATTCGAACGCGAGACTTTCAGGTTATAACAGCCTAGCACTTTACTGCTTATTTCATAGTCTGCATTTAAAATCACAGGTTATTTCTTAGGTATGGTGGAGGGCACTGACCCACCATGGGTTTGGTGAGTCAGTCTCAGGTGTTCGGCGGAGATCAAGACACACACCCGACTCAAATGATTCCAGTTTCTTCCAGGCATCTCTTTGAGGAGCCTTTGACCCCCCGAAAAAATTCTACCGCCCCCCCCCCCCCCCAACGAAATGAGTTTATAATTAATTTAGATAGAAAATATATACTTTTTACAGTGTGTCCCCCCCCCCCCCGAAGACCGAAGAAAGTCTACCGCCACCCCCCACCCGAAAATTTCAAGTGCCCCCCCCCCCCCTGAGAAAAAAAGTCTTGAAGAAACAATGAATGATTCACAATCGGATTTTGTCAGTGTGGACGATAGAACTATATAGAAGGGTTCGGTAAATACGCATATGAAACAGTTGGGGTTCGGTACCTCCAAAAATGCTAAGAACCCAGTGGCGTAGCCAGGATCGTCTCAAGGCGGGGGGGGGGTCCAATTTTTACCCGGGGACAAACTTTCGATTTGCACCCCCCACTCAAACTTTCGATTTGCACCCCCACTCAAACTTACGATTTGCACCCCCCCCCCTCAAACTTTCGATTTGCACCCCCCCCCCCTCAAACTGTGCACCCCACCGCCCCCCCCCCCCCTCAAACTTTCGATTTGCATCCCCCCCCCTCAAACTTTCGATTTGCACCCCCCTCAAACTTTCGATTTGCACTCCCCCCTCAAACTTTCGATTTGCACACCCCCCTCATACTTTTTCTATATACCGAGGGGTCTATGGGGGGGGGGGGGGGTTATGACCCCCCCCCCCCTAACCCCCCCCCTGCCTACGCCACTGTAAGAACCACTGGCGTAGAGTGTACGAATATTCAATGCACCTCGTTTGTGACGTATTTATTATGCACTTTGTACACTGGTTAAGACGGATTTAATATAGGCATTAAACGAGCACGCTTTTAAAACAAACAACAAAATAGTATTGGTGTTTTAAGAAGGCATACAAAACGAATTGTTTCAATATTTATAAAGAAAAGCAATCATGAAAACAATCTTTCCTACTGGAGATATTGACGAATAAAACAACCATGCTAACGTGTAAAAAAAAAAAAGAAATGCATCGTTGATTGATACAAGGCATTAAAACGTGTTGTGTACATCTATATATTTTACATAGTGTTGAATGTGTACAAACACACATGCACACGATCGTCATTAAATGTAACCAAGGGAAACAACCGTAAACTGTGAGACCAAAAGTCATTTGAATACAAAGAAGTTAAACCATAATACTGAAATAATAGAATTTATGTTGTTTTTTACACATTTACATGCATTAAATAACTTTTTTTGTATTCTCTAGTGTAATGTATATAATATAAAACTTTAGAGTTATTGTCTTACTATATTGTAAACCTAAAAAGTTTAACAGGTTTAATTAGTAGGCTACATTTGTTGACCCAAGAAGGCTGGTTATTTCGATCACTCTTTGATCAATGTCGGCAATTAACAGAAAAAAATCTTTTAGCAAAAAATAATTTTAAAAAATTAAACATAACTATTCTCAATCGAAAAATTATTACAGCTTAAGCTAAAAGCACATGCCCTCATCCTACAGTAAAGATGCCATTCTGTTAGAATATTTATTTGATTTCACATGTATTTATCTTTTTGAAAATATTTTTACACTATCCCAAAGCCATCTAACTCCCCACAGAACATTGAATCACTACTTCATTAAAATTATTTTCAGTTTTATATTGTTTTTTTTAATTATTCGACAATTTCTAATACCAAAGCGAATATGGCAAGGCAGACTTACGCTGTAAATTACACGCCTGAGGCAAACAAACAAACATAAAATAGAATTTAAAAATTTAAAAAATATACAAATGTTTCAGTAATGCATATCAACTACAATCAATGTGTATGCTACCCAGTCCGTGGTATGTGAGGTTAACTTACAACGGCAAAAAAGAATACGCACCGAACTAGCGGGGGCGGGGGCGTATTTAATTTCTAAATACATTTCTTCTTTAATTTGAACTAAGTTCATTTTTCCAAAGCCGATTTTTTCCGTAATTTAGTTATAGTTAGCGATCGCAGTACCGTCGTTTTGAAACAAAGCCAAGAAACAAATACCCGCCATATTTTTTTTTCATATATGCGAATCGTTTGCAAAACAATTAATTTAGTTCGAAAATGTATCTCTTCTTGGCTAAAGATATTTCAACATTTAAGCGAGAGAGATTGAGACTTACAAGCCCTATAACGGTACTTTGATTATTTAAATTTTACAAGGGAGGCAACTTACAATAATATACACTAACGCGAATGAAATTAAAAGAAGTTTAATAGCATTACAAACAAAATAAATATCATTATTATATTTTAATATAAACATAAGTATTATTAATTTTTTATTAAGTCTTTGTGTAGAATTTATATTAGAGATATTTCACATTTAGTATTTAAATCTAATATAAATAAAAAGACGTTAGCTAAGTAAATATTAAACATAAATAATTTAAAAAGGATTCACAAAACAGATAATAACACTGGCAACAAATCTTGTAATGTTATCTATAAACTTTTTCTACGTAGCTACATTATGATCGTCTCAATGACATTAAATATTTCGTTCTACTTAAAAGTTGTCATTTTTCAAGGCCGGAAAGAAAAACTGTAAACTCCTAACTGATATTTTCACTTGACTACCTCCTATTTATACTAAATCATCTTGTCTTTCTAGAATACCAACTCTTTTCTTCCTTGACCCTGAAGTTGCGTGATACCGCTCACGTGAAGTCCGATATGACCCAATTAATATCTACGGATCCCAACAAGGGAGAGAATACTCTTAAATGAACCAGATTTTCCTTAAAAATTCCAATATTCAGATTGGTAATGACAAGCACTATGTTTTTTTCCTTAATAAATCGTTAACAAAATTTCTTGGATATAATTATATTGTTTGAACTGAAAGAAGTAGTTTAAATTGATGAGAGGTTAGTCAAAATTTGAGAAAATCGATGAGAATTTTCAGTGAAGAAAGAAATAAAATAGTTCGGTGCATAGGAACTATGTTTGAGATTTTCTTTTGGCTTTTTGTTTAAGAACAAACAGTTGTTTGTCTAAAATTAAAAAAAAACAATTAAAAAAAAAACAAAACATGGATACCCACTCTAAATAACCCAAGATTATACAAAGAATATGCATAGAATGTATATGTAATCAAACTACATTTTTTTGAAAAATCTTTTTTTTAAAATATGGCAAGCGATTATATTAAAGTTACATTTGAAAAAATTAAAGCCGTTTGGGAACCATCGATTACACTAATTTTTAAATTTCTAAATTGAATGTAAGCCGTTGAAAAGCCGTTTAGAATGATTTTATCAATTCAAATACTTTCAAAAACTGCCCTCAACCTCTATTTGAAGTCAACCGGAACAAGTTAGAACAATTGTTTTCCATGATAAAAATACATATTAGTGATCAATGGTGTATAGCGTAGTATTGCATTTATATTATATATTATATATATATATATATATATATATATATATATATATATATATATATATATATATATATATATATATTACATTAAGGTTTCCAGTTTAAATATACAATGTTGTAGATATGAGTTTTAGATAATTTCCAAAACCCGTTTCTAGCCAATATAATTATTTTTAAAACATACAAGAATAGATAATTATTTATTTATTTTTTTTAGATAAATATATGTTCAGGTGATCTGTTTAGATATTTCCGTCTAACAATCATAGGAGAACATTCGAAGTTAAATAATTGTAGCTTTTTTTCGATGCTATGTTTCATCATCGACATTTTTTCATTATTAATATAAAATTTCTAAGGAAAAGTTCCTTTTTTTTATTTTTTTTTTATTATGTGTTTTAACATTGTAGTTTTTTTTTCTCTTTTTTTTGTATTAATTTTAAACGCATAAGTAAAAGATGAGCCATATTTAATTAAGTATGGTTTAAATTGATACTTATTTTGATTACTGTACTTGGATTGAGTTTTGTAGTCACGCTTGTAACACATTTTATTAGAACTTTGACCTAGATGAAAGGTTAACAGCATCAATTGGCTTCGTTATATACTGTTTTGTAAGGGGAAATAATTCCAACTCTATCACGTCCAAAGCTCAGACCCCAATCCAATGGACAACATGATAGCCTAATCCCGTTCATGTTTAGTTTATTATTTCGTTCATTGCTTTACACACGCTCCAAGATATTACAGTCGTTGGCGAGTAGTTGGGTATTGATTGATTGAGTGACGAATGCCTGGAGTTAAGACTTGGGGTGTTGGGGTGGAGGTGGGGGGGGGGGGTTGTTTAGACAGGGAGTGTTAAAGTAGGTGTTGGGTCAGAGGATTTTGAGGGGTTGGTAGAGGAAGAGGGTTTTGGGGACAATGCGTTGGTAGGGGAATGGGGTTTTGGAGGACAATAGGTTGGTAGGGGCAAGGGTTTTTGAGGACAAGGGGTTGGTAGGGACGGGGTTTTGGCGACAAGGGGTTGGTAGGGGAAAGGGGTTTTGAGGACGGGTTAGTAGGGGAAAAATGTTTTGAGTACAAGGATTTTGTAGGGGAAGGGGGTTTTGATTACAAGTGTTGTTAGGCGAAAGGGGTTTTGAGGACAATGGGTTGGTAGGGGCAGGGGGGGATTTGTAAAGAAAGACGTATCACATTTCGGTAAGAGGGTGTTTAAACTAATTATGGGGAAGGGGAGGGGCATGTAGACAAAGTATGTCGGGGTAGGAGTTACTGAAGAAGACATGCCTTCAACAGAATGGTGTAATGTAAGACAAATACTTTGAACTGGGAGTTTTGAATCAAGTAGCTTAACTTTTCTGGCATTTTGACGTTCTGGTTGGGGCGTGTACAGTATTTATTCCACACATTTTTCTCCGTGGGGCACTTGAAATTATCGGGGGGAAGGAGTGCCCTAAAATTTCTGAGAGGGGGGGGGGGGGTGGCGGACACCGGTAAAAGTATATATTTTACATGTAAATTATTTCTTTCGGGGGGAATGGGGGCGTGGTAGATATTTATTCGGGGGTAGGAGGGCTGGAAAAAAACTCAATGGGCGTGTACAAAAAATTCCGCAAATTGTGAGAAAATGAGCGGTGAAATTTAAAAAAAAAACACACGTGAATCTGGTAAAAAAATTGTGAAATTCAAAGTATTTTTTTTTTCGAATAATCTTAAAAAAAAAAAATAATCGTTTTGTCTTTTTTCTCAGTGACGCCAAAAATAGGAAAACGTCTCAAAAATTAGCGGGCTAAATTATTGTTTTTCAATTGTTTTTTTTTCTTAATCGTGTTTCCGGCGATTAAAGCTAATTAGCGTGGAGTGCATGGATTAGTTAAAGTGTATTGCTCGAAAAAAAAAGTGGTTGTATTGTTTCCATGATGGAGACGTCACGACAGGTTGTAATTGTGCTGTAGTGCCCACAATTGGTGCCCGCAATTGTGCTATGGTGCACAAAATTGTGCTGTGGTGCCCGCAATTTTGCTGTGGTGCCCGCAATCGGTGCCCGCTATTGTGCTGTGATGCCCAAAATTGTGCTGTTGTGCCCGAAATTATGGTGCCCGCAATTGTGCTGTGGTGCCCGCAATTGTGCTGTGCGCCTCCACACACGTCAGTTGGAGGACAATGTGAATTAGGTTTTTAGTGCTTGCTGGTGTTGGGAAGGCGTTGTTGAACGATAGAGCGCTCAACTGCTTACCCGCAAGTCTTGAGTTTGAATCCCGTGCTGAAATTGGTTGTACCTCCATGAGTCCACGGGAGGGGTTGGCCTAACGGTAGAGAGAATGCTAACCCGTAAGTCTCGAGTTCGAATCCGGGTTCAAGTCAGTAGACCGTCCCTGAATCCCCCCCCCCCAACTCTGATGGGTACCTAACTCACGCTAAGGAAAAAAAGCGGCTGGGCATAGTACTGACCACACTATCCCTTCATATGCTGAGGTCACAGAAACAAGTCTGTAGAAGTCCACCCAGCTCGGATTGGTACCTAACTCACTCTACGGTAACTAAAGCGTATGAGCATAGTGTGTTGACTACACTACAACCCTGTATGTCGAGGTATTTGAAAATGATTAACTCTACTTCATCTGATCAGTGTATCTTAGGCACGAACGTGATATGATGATGACGAATTAAATTAATCCTGCTTAGGACTTAAGATTCGTCCATAAAGTTTAAAAAATATTTTGTGTATATCATGACGAAGATCTCACGTCAAATTAGTTAATTACCTTGACATCATCTTAAGGATTTTAAAAAAGCAATGCGTGTCTATTTATTTTTATTAATTAAAAACTCAAAAAAAATGATCTTTCCGTCGTTTCAGCCTTTAGGCTACGAGAATCAAAGCTTTGAAAATGACACAACATCAGATGACAAAATAATACTGATTTAACTTTTTTTTTTTACATCTTTCCAAAATCGTACCGTCTGCTAATTACGTGACGTCACACAGCTGGCATGCGCACTGGTACAGTCAAGCTATCAATAAAAAAAATGTAATTTTCTTCTATTGTGGAATTAGTGTCAAGCTTATGAGGCAAATACCAATTAATGCGACACAGTAAGACCTAGGCCTCGGGCGTTTTATCATCATATTACTGTAGCTTGTAAGAGTAACTTGTAGTAGTGATGTTATTAGGTAGTAGATGAAAACATAATTTGTTTCTTAATCCGCTTGATAGGAAGGGATTGGTCTAGAGATAGAGACATTGATTGCTTTCACTAAAGGTGTGAGTTTGAAAGCGGATGTAGGAGCGATAATTAGGACAATGTGACAAGGTCGCATCTTCTTTTTTTTTTAAAATGTCATATGTCTATCTGTTTATCTCTCAGTCAACTAAATCAATACACGAATCTTTCTATATTTACTGCCAATTGTATACGTTATATTACATACACCCAACCAACGATCAGACATCCATCAATCCATACAGACATACACCCATGTAATCCATGTATCCATACGCTCACCCATCAATTTACCGATCCATCCACTATGCATCCACACAAACCAATATACATCTATTTTTCCATAAGCTCCACCCCCCCCCCCCCCTCACATCAACTGTAGCATCAAACACCTTCATCCATCAACATCCATCCATATATCCCAACATCAATCCGTTCGTTTTTCTATTTGTTCATATACATTCACTGGCTTATCAATTATCCATCCATTCATCATCCATCATTCGGTCAATTGGAGTCAATGGCATAAATGGCGCATAACACGTTGACACGTATCCTTAATTGTGTTGGAGGGGACTTCCATCCAACACTAAAATTAATAACGAAGAAGAAGATTCAAAACATCCATCTATCGATTCCCCCATCGAAGCTGAACATTATCATTCTTATCCTCCAACTCTATAAACTCTAGATTTAACTCGCTCAATATTCCCATCCCTAACACCTACGTTCAGACTTCTGATCTTAAATTCAGTAATTAACTTTTGTCTTTTAACTTACATTACTGAGTCGATTTATTTTAGACTCCTATTTCATGAAACAAAGTAAACGTGACATTTCTTTTACATAAAGACTACTTTTAATGTTAAGAATATAGCCCTCATAGATATTTTCATAAGAACGTATGATTGTTAACTTAATAAATACCGAGTTCGCACCCCGGGTAGATTAGGTGTGTTAGCTGCGGATAGCAACCTTTCCAGGAATGACAACTCCAAAATCAAACATCTGCTGCCTTGTAGTTACTTCTAGTGTGACAAAAGCTATGGAAGCAAATCCAAAATAAAAGCAGCCAGAATTCTCAGTCAACGGGCCTTACTGCACATACAATTTTGAAATATAATACTTAATTATGTTGATGGGGAAAGTCAAATCCAATATTACAATTAAGAACGAATTAGAAGAAGAAAAAAAATCGTTCATCTGAATCTATGACTGAGAAAAACGATAAGTATTAAAATCTCATTAGTGTAGATGCAATTTTATCAAATATTTTTGTGAGACTGAAACTGATCAATCTCTGAATATCTACGACGATTCGCATTTACCATAGCAAGACCAGAGCCCGTTGAACAATTGCTCAGCCGATGTAAGCATGTAATTGCCCGTGACGTTAGCGTAGAATGTAAGCGAATGTCTAAACCACAGGTGACGTTGATGGAAGATGGGGGGTCGGGGGTAGGGGGCGGGAAGTGACGTAATGACAGGTACAAGTAATGGCTTCAAGTGGTACCTCCCACGTGATGCATGAAACGGGGGAGAGGCAGACTAACCCACAAAGACAAACAGACAAACACACAAGTAGATGAAACCTAAAAGCGTAAACACACTGGAACTTCCAAATGCTTAGTAGAATGTTAAGCGTTCGCAAAAACCAACTGCTTGCTGTTTTTATAGTTTTAAATTCGTTTACAATTAAAAACAAATCTGCGGCTGCTGAGCTTATGTGAGCTTAACTCAAGAGAGCTGCCCAAAACAGAGCTAAGTGAAGAGGTATAGCTGCAACCATTAGCTCCACAGGAGCTTCAAAGGAAAATGTAAGACAAGTTCAACAAGATAAGCCAAGCGGTGATTCTAGAATGTATATTCAGAACGTATTAGACATTGGTTGTATATTTACAAGGTAAATCAGTACGGAAGTACTTCTGTAAGAGTGGGTTTTGTGAAAAAAAGTGGCAAAATAATGAGATCATTATGTTTTGTAAAGTGGTCTAGTGGTGGAGAGGTAGACTGTTAAACCGTAAGTCTCGAGTTCGAATCCGGGTTCAAGTCAATAGACCGTCCCTGAGTCTACCCAGCTCTGATGGGTACCTAACTCACGTTATTTCTCTAGATCGCTAAGTTTTGTAAATGTCTGTTCTTATTTCTGTAGTTTTTAAAAAAAAAAGAAATTACAAATAAATTAAAGTATTTAATACTATTATGTACTCAAATTGCCCATGAAGGTCAAACATTAAGGTAGCTAATCTTTATCCAGATTCAAGGTGTCTTTGTTAGAAAAATAATGTGTGCTAATAATACCAAATTATTAAACTGGATATACACACCATATATTGAATTTAGTTAGCCTTATCTATGACATAAATCTATATTAAGTATAGCCAACACTACAGCTAGAATACAAATTTTTGTCCATAGCCAATTTATACTTTTAATACACATTTAAATAGCATTATAGCTTTATAAGAAACAGTCAAATATGTACTTTCAAAACAAATGTTTTTTAAAACCTCTAACTTCTGTATAAAATATACTAATTACAGCCTCAACACAAAGCTATTTAACCCTCAAACTTATGAATACAACATACAAATATAACTTTAACTTAAACTTATTTAACCGACTAACTTCTGTTTGAAACCAAAACCTACAGTAACTTCAATACCCATTTCTCTAACCCTATGACCTATACCATGTACACACCCCCACGAAAGGCTTATCAAAGCTGATATCAACACATTCTCCGTGGCTGTTGTTCGCTTGTTGAGCACGTCGACAACAGCACGCGCATTTGATCGTTTCCTCACGCGCGCCCATGTACTCCACGGCAGGTAGCGCGCGATAAACACGAGGGTCTAAAAATAGAACGTGAGCGCGATATACTCACTCTGACGTAAAAAAAAAAAATTGTGACGTCAGTCTCACTTGGGTTCTTCTCAGGAACGATAACTATGTACGCGATGGTTGTACCTTGCTGATTAACAACACATGTTTTAATTACAGGAAACAATCGTACACAACTGCACTTGGTGTATAGGGTATTGCGTTCATGTACCCCTCGCTCATGTGGGACGGCGTGGTCTATCGGTAGAGCGCTAGACTATTAACCTTAGAGTCTTGAGTTTGAATCCGGATTCACGTCCCTGAGTCAACCTAGCTTTGATGGATACCGAACTGACGTTTTGGGAAAGTAAAGGCGGTTGGGCATAATTATGACCACACTATCCCTTTATATGCTGAAACTCGTGAACTCTACTTCACTTTCCCCATGGACCGTCAGGTTCAAAAAGGGAACTTTACTTATCCCCCCCCCCCCTCCCCTCCCCCCCACACACACATCTCCCACCATTAATACATTACCAAGAAAAATAAGACACATTACAATGCTATTAATGTTTGGAGAGCCGTGAAAAATGCGTAGAACGTCCCTGAATCAACTCAGCTCATATGGGTACCTACCTCAATTTGGGGAAAGTTAAGTCGGGTGGGCAAGTGCCGACCACACCTTCCCTTCATATGCCGAGGACAAGAAATATATAAACTCTACTTCTCCTGCACAATGGAACGCTAAGTCTAAAGAAGATTGCTTTTATGAAAACTTTAGAAATCATTTTTTTTTTTAATTAATGTAGACCTATAATATTCCTTTGTGCTAAGAGTACTCTTTTTTTCTCTCTCTTTTTTTCCCCGCCTCAGACATGTAATTTACAGCGTCAGTTTGCCTGGCATGTTCGCTTTAGTATTACAGTTTTCATCATCGGCTTGTGAGGACTGATACAGGTTTACAATAGTAATATTTCTTTCTTACATGTAGCCTACTTTCATTCATTTAAGATGGTTTACTTATACATAGATCTAATACAAAACGTCTAAATATAAAAAAATATAAAAAAAAAAAAACCTGAAATGCAAATGTGTAATTAAATGATGATTCAAGGGATTTTTTTTTTCATGGGCGTTGCGGGATGTGAGGGGGGGAGGGGGGGATTAGGGTTTTTAAGTAGAGCTGAAATAAATTTGGGAATACAGAGAATTTAAATGATACAAATTTAAGCATTTGGAAGAGTTTTGTTATTACAATGAGACACATCAAATCAAAACACTCTTCCCTTTCAAACATCTATATCTATGGCAGTCCTCAAACAGTTTTATTTTTTATTTTTTTATTAATTCAATTGTTTTAAACATTTAAAATAGTAATAATAATTTATTTGATAGTTTTACACAGCATCAAAGACATGACCATCAATTGCATAATATATAGTAATCAAATGGAGAAAATAAATGGCATTAGAACTAGAATAAAATAAGGTGTGCAAACTCTGTTTCTCTTGACTGAAAAGTTTACTGTGCTCCGTCCTTAGCTGCGAAGTTAAAAGTTTTTAAAAATGTGCTGATTTATTTTTTGGGTATTTTGCCCTGTCTTATGAATGTGGATGGTCTGCATTTTGGCATTTATTTTAAATATTTTTTTAAAATGTGCTGAAACTACTTAATAAGTTTTTTATCTGTACATTTTCTGAATACTGAGTTTCAAAATTATAATTTACTATAAACACAAAAAACGTTTTTTATTATTTGTTTGTTTGAAAGATCCACTTAAATACATTTATCAGTATTACTATGTGTACATAAGATAAAGTTAAACTAGAGAAATAACTATCACTACTTGGTTTGATTTTCACTAAAATGTGACTTAGGGATTTTTTAGCACTAGGCTCTTCATTTTACTTTCTTATACATTATAACTTGTTATTATTGTTACGTCCCTTGTATTTTAAGAAAATGTCTTAGTGATGTCCCTTGCATGTGTAGTATGATTTTTAGTGTGTAAGCTGTGTTTTTACGAGACCTTGTAATCAGACGTTTTTTCTCGATATTTTTCTTATTTAATCCTTAAAAAATGTGTTTTTACAACATGAATTACAAACGTATCACGTCAAGTTCCAACATAGGCTTCGTTAGAATTAACAGAAAAGGATGAATACAATACTTCACTGAGTTAACACACTGCAAGGATTTCATAGTTCAATGTTGAAATCTTGGCGAAACTTTGTGAAAGCCAGTATGCAAATGCTGTTGAAATCTTGGCGAAAGTTTGTGAAAGCCAGTATGTAAATGCTGTTGAAATCTTGGCGAAACTTTGTGAAAGCAAGTATTATAATAAGCGTAGCGACCCTTCCCGGCGCCCGGGGACAAACTTTCGATTTGCACCCCCCCCCCCCCCTCAAACTTTCGATTTGCTCCCCCCCCCTTAAGCTTTCAATTTGCTCCACCCCCCTCAAACTTTCAATTTGTTTTTCCAACCCATTTTGCCCCCCCCCCCCCCCCTAGGTACCTCCTAGTTCGCCTTATAGGTAGCGCCGGCCCTGGGTGGAACAATCCATAACATTGCCAAGCCGAAGAATCAGGTACAATCTACTTGAATTGACCTTTATATACAAAGGTTATTAATCTATCACAATGATTATTTTTAAATTCATGATTTTATTTCTATTTTACCTTCGGCCCTGCTTATATATCCAAGCAAACCTTGTTTATATTATAAACTAGTATAGGATATTATCTTACATGCTAAACAGTAACACGCCAGATTTTCATAACAATATAATCACCAACACTTGCCTACAGAACACGTGTTTTCTCTAGTGTCATGCGCAGACACTTAGATCGATTAAAAAATATTTTTTCCAACTACACCAACTCGCCATCTATATATTATTGCATATGCTATTTATTACTGCATATGCTCCATATTAAAACCAGATTCAATAACCGCACTAAAACCGCTTCTAAAATTAGCCGTAAACGTTACAAAAAAACACCGCACTAATGCTTCTCTCCCCTTGTTGTGTTAGGAGGGTTAACGTTCTTAGGAATTAGCAGCGCCTCTCATGACGGGGAGATCAATCGGATGGTTACAGACTGGAGTCTGCAAGTTATTAGTCGTCTGCTGGTGAACATTAGGGCGGGGGAGGGGGGTTGAAGTACCGTGACGATCACCACGGAGTTAAACCGATGCTTGGGTCAACTGGCATACATAGTTATACTGCAATTATAAAGCGTCCAAATAAACATGAATACCGAGTTGTACTAGTAAGGCCATCATTTGAGGATCTGAAGGTTCATTGATGAATTAGGGATCGCAGGTTTCTGATGTAAAGGGTGCCTCACTGTTAGTGTAGTTAATTATAATTATTGAAGGGACGGGTTTGTCGATTGTAAGAGCTTACGACTGCTAGCGCGAAAGTCTAGAGTTCGGATCTATATCGTATTCGCATACAGAATATACTATTAACCTTTCGCACTGTATGTTTTTTTCCTCTAAAAAAACAGGATATTTTATCTAAAGCTGAAATATATTTGTTACACGATTCCACTGCAAGTGCAACTGAAACCCTTTATGTTGTATACGAAAGTGTCGAGTCTGTTCAACGTCCATAAGTTCCCCCATCTCTGTTGGGTACTTACTCTCATTAGGGAAACTAAGTCATCCAGTTAACTTTGTTTTTTTCTTCTACTTCTTAATACGTACATGTGGATTAAATAGGCGTATGTGTGTGTATGTAGTGGCGTAGTGTTGGTATGTTTGACTGAAGGTAGTTTGGATAATTTTCGTGAGCATTCCGTTTCTGCGAGAAACTAAATATGTTGTCCCCTTGGTTGATCCATGCATGTAATAGTACACAACTACCAATATATGTATGTGTATGTGTGCAATCATGGGTCTGTGTGTTCTAATAGAGAATCAGGTGCACCATAGTGCAGGTGTGTAGCTTTTAACAAACTACTTCCTGGTGAGCGAACCTGCAACCCACCCCTCCTGTCGAAATTACCTTGACACCATTGGCTGGTACATTCAACATTTTGACAACTGGGGCACATATTGATACTTAAACAATCCGAGAAAGTTTGTCTTAAAATTATTTGACTTATCGAAGTTACATTGCATGAAATCACGTTTGTAATGAATAACTAAAACTGTCACAAATACCAGTTTAAAATAAATAATTTCAGATAGAATGTAGTGAAACAGAACAAATGAAATAAAATCATAAATATCACTTTAAACCAGTCAAAAATACATACGGATTGTAAGTACGAACCACAAGAAATTAATTATCACATCAGATACGTTCATCTCAACATTATGTATTTATAACCTAAGGAGTCCTAAATCGTATACTTTTTTTAGCATTATTTTTGTAATGTTATATTGTCTAATTTATTGAAACGTTAATTTAAGCTCGTTCTTCTTCGTTTTTTAATTGATATGTCTGAAGCAATTATTGCAACACCTAATAAAGTAGGCTACTGCGTGTCAACATGTTCAGCAAATTCAACCTTCTTTTCAGTCTGGATGTGTTTCCATAACCTTAGTCTACCCAAGAACAAACCACAAGGAAGTTGTTAATATATTTTAGAGTTGTCTCTCCTAGATGGGTAGCTGTCTCCAGCTATCGAGCCTCATCTGCTCGGGGGTTCGAACTCGGGACTTTTCGGTTCACGCAGTGATGAGCTTTAACGACCTAACCCACACAGACTCCTTAAAAAGTAAACTTCCCTTATCGAATCTGACGGTGCATGGGGCTAGCGAAGTAGAGTTCACTTGTTTCTGTGAACTCGGCATTTGGACGGATAGTGTTTACAGAAGTATGCCGAGCCACCTTTGCTTTCCCCAACGTGAACCAGGTACCCATCAGAGCTGGGTAAACTAAGGACGTTCTACATACTTGAACCTCTAGGCCACGCCGTCTCCTTAAGTTTGACAAATGCTGTAAACTTCACCTCATTCCATCAGTTTTTATGAGGCTCAGCTAACTGTCCTAGTATATTTACATCTTTTGGCATTTGAATAGTATTTCTAGACTAGCTTAACCATCTAACAGTCATTCTTTATCTGATGGACTTAACTTTTTCATAGCATTTTTCCAAGAGTTCTAGATAGAAATGTTTTCCTCCAAACATCGTGGGACTTTCGTATGTTGTTTCTAGACTGAATAAACATTTAAAAGCCATTCTTTATTTTATGGACTTACCCGTTTCATAGTATTTTTCCAACAGGTCTGGATGTAATGTTTTCCCTCAAAACATCGTGTGACTTTCGTATAGTATTTCTAGACTAGCTTAACCATCTACAAGTCATTCTTTACATGACTCTCATAGACTTACATTTCATAGCATGGAAATTATTTCCTACGAACTCTTCAAAAGATCAGCCTGAAGCAGAAAGCGAGGAGGGATATCTTTACAAATCTTTTCATTATTAAATCTAAAGAACTTCCTTTTGCCGTGTTTGTTATCTGCTAATGAAAGCCGGTGCAGATCATTCCAGCATCTTTCAATGGGAAGATAGAATTTTTTTACGTTAACTACGGTAGAAAGGGGTTTTTAAAAAAATGTGATGTTTGCGCGGTACAATTCTTCAAGCTTAAACCAGGACATTAAGTTAGGCGAAGTTTTTTTTTTAAAAGAAAATTATCAACGAGACGGCAGTGAATAGGATATG